>NC_133042.1:2105000-2282500 GCF_048771995.1 Taeniopygia guttata
GGGTGGGTGGGGAGGACTGACCCTTTCTTTCTCCATGGGGAGCATCTCAGAGAGGACAGGGCTCTACCAGGCTGAGAAACCTGGGTTTGAAGGTCCCCCACAAGCCCGGAGAGTGGTTGAAAGGAGAGGAAACGGAGCACAACTTCCTGGATGAAGAACCTGTGTAAGTTGGTGTCCCACACTTGTTTTATGGTTTTGTCACAGTCTTGCACTGTCCCCAGTGCCAAAAGTGTTGTGTGCAGGTGGCTATTTCAGCACTGCACCCAGTGCAGACAAAACAAAGAATCTTTTGACCTTGAGAGCCAATTAAAGTTACTTTCCAACTTGATCCTTCCTAGCAAATCAAGGTAATATAATTTCAACCTGCATGTAACCCATCTTCAGGTAGCCCTTTCAGCACAAACGTGGCTTTTGCAGTGAAGACAGAGCCTCCATTTAATTGTCAATTATGTGGCAAGAAATAAATGAATTGTGCATGGGTAGATTTTGTGTCATGGTAAATCTGGAAGGCCCGAGCTCGGTGGAGTTGGGTTCTTCCCACAGAATTTGGCTTTCACCTCTAGAAAAATACATGACAAAATATTTGATGAATTTTTCAATGAGATACAGGCTGAGTTGACCTTAATTGTGGAAGGATCTTGTTGCAATGCAGCTGTGCAAATCAGCACAGCTGGATCCACGGGGAAGCAGCTCTTTAAAACAAAACGGTGGCAACAACCTTCCTTCTTCCCAAGCAGACAGACTGAAGGTGAAGTCAACTGCTGAGTGCAAGGCAGCATTGCTGGGATGGAAATGAGGTGTAAGGACCTGGGAAAAACAAACGAATCACTGCAGCGGGTTCCTTCCCTCCCTGCAGAGTTAGTCCTGCTGTATGAACACCTGGCAGTTATTTAGGCTGGTGTGTACAGCTGATGCTGTTGCAGGAAGATTTGTGTGTACTTGTGGGTTTTTTGCTTGTGCATTGCAGTGCATGCAGCCTCCAAACTGTGATTTATGATATCCATTCATTCCCCTTGGGAATGGGCCATGTTTAGATTAATAGAGGGATATGCAGGGCTTTACAGGACCTTCTGCAATGCTTTTTTTCTGTGTGGAGAGATGCAGTTTGAAATGACAGGCACTTTGGGCTGCTTTAGAGTTGATCCTTAACTCTGTTCCTTCTAAAAAGGACTTAGGAAAAAAAAATATTAGTGCTCCAGGCAGGTCACAGAATACTGACCTGTACATATCCAACCTTGCAGGTTTTCCACATGTCAGGAAAGGGGAATATCAGAGATAGTGCAGTGGTGATGGCAGTATTTGATATTCCCTTTATATCCACCCGGCTGATGTTGTTATCATGATCTGAGTGGGGCTTTTCCTGCTCCTTCTCTAAAGGAGGGAAAATTGCCATGGAGCAATTCCACTGCTAGGATGGGAATATTGTGCTCAGGGCTTAGGAGCATTTGTGTTTATCTCAGGTGCCTGCTGATAGACCTGACCCAGGAGGGAGGGGACAGGACAGCTGTCCTAGGCTGGCTGGAAGGTCCCTCTCTGTCCCCTTGTGGGTGGGAGAATGGGGCAGGGGGCACATGGGGGAAAAGATCATGAAGGGTTTGACTTCCTCAGGGGTTTTTGCTTTGACACACTGTATCACTCAGCCTAAATGAGGGCACTTCTATTCCAAAGCTTTCCCATGAGTGGGATTGTTCTGGAGCGTCCTGAACAAGCCCTGTCCATGCCTGTGTCTCCCAGTGCAGAGCTGCCATGGGATCTGTGCTGAGAACTGGACACAGCAGGGAGGCACTGAAAGCTGAGTGATGTTTGCTGGGCGATGCACCAGCTCTGGGCTCCACTCTCAGTCTGGAGAAGGCTCATCCTGCAGGCTGTGGGCGTAGGGAATGTGATGTGGGGATGATGATGATGAAGATCCCCCCTTTGCTCCTGGGGCCTGCCTCTATATCCCCAGCTACTCATGGGCAGGGAATCCTGGAGATCTTTTTTGGAGGGCCATGTTCTGCCCCCCTGGCTGGTTTTTCTTGGTACTGCTGCAGCTCCATTGCCCGGGTGCAGCAGAGCCATTCCTGAAGCTGCCTTGGTGCGCTGCTCTGGGCCTGGCTTTGAGGTCGTGATCCAGCTGCTGAAAAGTTTCATGTGAAACTCCAGAGCTTACAGCTACCAAGTTAATGTCTTACAAAACTGCTGGAGGAAGGGAAGCTGACTCCAGCAGTCCTTGAGTTTGTGTAACTGGAGCTCAGGAGTGATCAAGGCTGGCATTTGGCTTCCTGTTGCAGAAGAGAAATACTCAGGATGTATTTTTTATCCTTATTGCATATTTTATTTTATTTATGTATTATCACTGAACCAGAACCGATAACTTCTGCTTGTTTTACCTCTGGGGTGAGGCTGTATGAGAGTGGAGGAGAAACTTCCAAAGGTCCATCATAATTCTGATGCACATTTGAATTCAGCAGATCAGCATTGGGAGGGAGAGTCTGGGCCCTGTACAGCCCTTTTCTGTTTCTTGTATAACAAAAATAGTGCAAATGGTTTTTTTCTCAATGTGCAGAACTTCTCCCTGGTAGAATCCTACCTTCCCTTGCTTTGCTTCCCAGACAGATTCTGGTTCCTGTGGCCAAGAGTGGGCAGAGGAGGAGAGGGGCTGCTGGGCAGACGTTCTGCAAAGTTCATCTTTCCCAGCCTCTGGTTCACAGCTCTGAGGGCTGCTTGTTATTGCAGCATTTTGTGGTTTGTTTGGTTTTTTTCTTCCTAGTGTTTCACTGTATTTTGAGTCCTTCAGTTTAAAATGTTAACAGAATGAAGCTCTGTGCCTCCTTGTGAGGCAAATGAATGGGTTTTATAGAGGGGGGTGGGAAGGGGGGAGAATTAGAGGGAAGTTATTTTTGAAATAGTGGTTTAATTTTTGTTGTGAAACCACTGCTTAATTTTAAAGTGTACTGACCATTTGCCTCTTGCTGTAATGTCTGTACATGGGGAGGAGATGTTCTAGAAGAATGGTGTGGAGCTGGGGCAGCTCAGGCTGGAGAGCAGGAAAGGTTCTTCCCCCAGAGGTGCTGGCACTGCCCAGGCTGCCCAGGGAATGGGCACGGCCCCGAGGCTGCCAGAGCTCCAGGAGCCTTTGGCCAGCGCTGCCAGGGATGCCCAGGGTGGGATTTTGGGGGTCTGGGCAGGGACAGGGGTGGGATTGATGATCCTGGTGGGTCCCTTCAACTCAGGATATTCTGTGATTCTAAAAATAGATTTGAAAAACTTTACTTAAACTGGCCACCCAACATCAGTGTGTGACTCTTGATTTAAAATTTATTTTTTTATTCTACCGAGCTTTCCTGTGGGGAAACATCACAATGAGCTCGTCAGTCTTAGCCTTGATCTCCACAGACTGTCCTTGTCTCTGTTCTCCAGAATACAGCAAGGCTGTACTGTTGTGGCTGTGGGAGCCCAACAAATAGGATGGTTTAATACCTTGGATATTAAAATAAATCTCCTGAATGTCACCCCAAATTCAAACCTGAGTTCAGAGGTCTCCAGACACACCTGGGGCTCTCAGCATCCATCAGCTCACACCTGCAATAGTTAAATTTGATAGGAAGTGGTGTCATCTCTCTCTATTTCCACATTTCCTTTTGTTTGATCCCATCTTTTCACCCAAGCCTTTGCCAGGTGTTTCATGCATCTGCATTAAAACCCCATAATGGAGCTCATGCCTTTGCCCCAGGGGCTTTGACTTGCAGCCCAGTTATGTGATAAAACATTTCTAAGGAACTTCCCAGAATTTATTGCTCCTGTTGGTTGATTCCAACGTGTCTGGCTCCTTTTATGAGTCTGGCCTGTGTCCTGATGTCACAGATTCACTCACATGGCATCCACCCACTTTCAAACTTGGCAGTGGGCATAAAGAGCTCCTCAGTGATTGCAAAGTCACTGTTCTGCATAAATATTTCCCCTCCCCTCCAAAAACATGTTGGTTAAGGGAATATCAGACAGAGGGAGAAAATACTGATGTGTTTGTTACGTACATTATGTGGTTTGGGGTTTTCTGGTTGCTTTTAAATAATGGAAGATTTTATTGAAGGGAGCTTGAGTTGCTCAGACTTCAGTGGAATTTAAATTTGACTCAGCTCATATGGGCTGTCCAAACACATTCCTTGCTGGCCCAGCTTGTTCAGTTGAGGTGACTCAGTAAATCAGCAGCTGAGTATGACTTCACATTGAGTTCTCCTGTACCCTGTTCCTCTGCTCCATACATTTGTAAAGGCCTGCTCCAGGAAATTTTGGCAGTTAATTCTCCAAACCTTGATTTTCCCATCTGCAAAAGTGGATACATTAATATTGCCTACTCTTCCCATCTTTTATTATAAATTGCTTTATAAAGTCCTAATTACTGTTACAGTGTCTCAGAGCAAATCGCCATGTATCTATCAAGTTCTTTTTTACCTGGTGATGTTTAGATATTTTTTCAATATTTGCTCTGCTTTTTATCAGGAAGAACTGTATGGCTTTTCTTGGTCTTCCCCCAGAATTCATTCAACTGTCTCCAAAACTCCTTCAGACTGTGGCATTGGATGGAATTACAGTACTTGAGGAAGGGTGCACATTGTTGGTAGTCTGGGAGATTTGTTTCCAGGATTCCTTGACAGCAGCAAGATTGGAACCTTGGGTTGGTGGTGCTGAGAGTCAATGTACTGAAAAAAGATTTATTTTTTTAAGCTTGAGGGTGAGACCCTGTGGGAGTTCTACTGGACATTTGCAGGGCTTGGAGTTTTTATGGGTGCTTTTTGTTTACAGATTGCCCTCCAGGTGGTTGGTCCTGCTGTGGGCAGGTTAAAGAGGAGAGCAAGGCTGCTTTTCGGGACAGTGGCCTTGCCAAGCTTGGAACCCCTTTGGGATACCTGGAATGTTGGAGTCCAAGGCCTGAAGTGTGAAGCATCCACAGTTATATCAGATTTAGTGCTGGCCATTGGCTCCAGTAGCAACTCTGGGATTCTCCAGGGACAGGGAATGGTGAGGGTTTGTCCCTTGTGTGGAGGAAGGAGGGTTTTCTTGCTCCTGTCACCTCCTGTCTGTGTAGCTCCCGTGGCTTTTTCTACACAGTGATCCTACCAGGAGCAAGAGAAGTTTGGAGCTCTGTTCCCTTGAATGTGAAGGTCACTTTCTCAGGTAGAAATTGTAACCCAGCCTCAGCCCAGGAGTGCTGGGGATGACCTCTGTGCTGAGCAGGCCTTGGGGAGGGTGTGTTTGAGGAGCCATCATTTTATTTGCTGTTCTCATGTGTCTGTATTTCACTGTATCTGAAGGATCTGTGAGAGGTGCTGAGCTCCTGACAGGCTCTAGAGGCTGGGGGCTCTGACTCTCTTTGTAAATGAGCCTGTGGATAACCCAGCCCTGACACTTTTGCCCTCCCTCCTGTTTCATGCCCTCACAGAGAGGTTGTGTGTCATTGCTTTAGGATTTACTGCCTTCCCTGGGAGGTGGGAGTGGGTCTGGGAGAAGAGTTATGGCTGCGCAGAAGGTCTGGCTTCCCAACTTCCCTACTGCATGTCTTGGGGAAAAGTTGGACTTAAAACTGGCAAAACATATCTACAAGATGTTACCACTTTTGTTTTTTATGAAGGTTGTGTTGACTCTTCAGCCTGTGTTTGAGGCAGGTATGTTTGAGCTGTGTGTCCTTTGGAGTGGCGTGGCAGGAGCAGGACAGGATTTCCCTCTTAGATTGCTCCTCCACTGGCCCTAGCATCCCTAGCCCAGGGAAAGGAAATCACTCTGGGTTTTGCTGTTTTCTTCTACCTGTCCTCAAGGGAACAATATAATGCTATGCCTCGAGTGTGTATCCATTGAGGGAAAACAGGATTTTAAAATAGTAATGTGCTCTGGTTTTCCCTTAGTGCAGCAAACCAATGGTTCATTAGTGAAATACATTAATAATTCTCTTATGAACCCTCTTGGTAGGTGAATCTCCTTTAATTCCTTTGTATCAGCGAGAGCTGCAGGTATGGATGTCTTCGTTACGTAAAATAAAAAAAAGGGAAGAAAGCAATGCTTGCAAATTGGTCTTTGTTTCCAAGGAAACAAATTTGACATGCTTGAGCTGTGCGAGATGCAAACACCGCTCGATTCAGCAGACATGCCTCGGGATTTTATGGTCTGAATATTATTTTTAAACTACCTCCAATTTCCAGGCAAGGCAGAGGATGGGAATAGAATTTGTTGGCAGGGTTTATCAGTCTGTGCTTAATGAAGGCACCGGGCGGTATCTGGGGTTGCCCAGTGTGGAGGGAATTGATCTTGTGTTTGGAACAGAGGGCCCGGAGGGTGGTCCCTGGGAGGGGACAGCCTGGGGCCAAATGGCCTTTGGTGACATCCTTCAGCAGGAGGAGAGGTCTGAGCAGAGCTCAGCACACTGAAGTAGTGTGGTTTATCCTGGGTCACTTTACCAAATGTTTTTGCTCTAAAAATATTTTAGTAAAAAGCAGCTCGCCTGCGCTTGGCGTGCCAGGCTGCCTGGCACTCCCGAGGGCCCAAAGAATTTGCTAAAAAGCTGTGGCTTGGTGTTGAGGACTGGGCTGAATTTATCAGAGAAGGGATGAGGGAACAACATCGTGAGTTGTTTGTGTAGTGCATCTGGCACTGATGTGCTGGGGCCTGATGAAAACCTTGGCTTGAACTTGGCTTGTGGCGTTGTACAGAACGGCTGTAGCGTTGTTGCGATTCCCTTGGAAGTTTTGTTCGGGAAAAAAGCTGGTTTGGTGTTCAGCTGCCACCCTGGTGTTTCCTGAAATGCTGTGTTGATAAAGTCACTTGTTTTATTTTTGAATTTTCCTCCAGCTCTGGAGCAGACAGTGCTCGTGTTCCACGGGAAGCGAACATCGCTCGGCAGAGCACACACAATTCACGGATTTCAGCATCCAGAGTTGGTTTTGGCCTGGGCCCAACAAGAGGAACAGGATATATATGTTCCAACTTTGTTGGGGTTGAATAACCAATTTTTGCCCTGGCAAAGCTTTACTTTTGCACCAACTGTCTTTGCTTTCTGGGATAGTTCAGTGAGCTGGAAAGGATCTGTAGGGGACATGCAAAAGATATGTAGGGAAATACAAATTTTTAAGGAATAGTCAAACTCCACATGCGCATCATTCAGAGTATGCAGGGCTTTATTCTCCAAGTGTGCTCCAACAATGTATGTCTGTCATATTTTGTTGTTTGAAAACCTGGGAAGGATTAAAAAAAAAAATCCTCTAATAATTTTTCATTGAAACATTCCTACTGCATCGAGGGGACAAGGCAATGATGGAGGAATTTCAGTGAAAAACAAACCTCTCTTAAAATTCAGGTCCTTAGGAAAGCCTAGCATGAAGTATGTTACACTGCAGTCTCTCTTTCCTTCTCTTTCATCCTGCTGTTTAACTTCCTTGCAAATGGACTTAAAATAACCTTCAAGGAGTTCAGGGTAGACTGGGGTAGGTTTAGCTTTAAGGTGGCTGGGAAGCACTATTTGCATTGCCAGCTAAAAGCCTTACTTGAAGCCTGTTGAGGGAAAAAAGAATATTAATGGTATTTCATGAAAATATTGTAATTTGTGGAAGGCCCAGAGTGACAAATTGGCTGGTTTGAATGTCACTGGGAAATGCTCCTTTTGCACAAGGCTTGCCTGAGACAGGATTTTCCTTGCTTTTGTTCTAAAACGAGATGCTTGCTGCCTAAAAATGCCTGCGAACCCCGCAGTGAGAGCTTTGCCTCCTTGACAAGAGGATGGGAAGAGGAAGGTTGGCCGGATCGGGATGAATCCTGCACCTTTTTTTTTTTTCTTTTTTTTTTTTTTTTTTTTTTTTTTTTTTGCTAATGACACTTCCTTATGCTTACATTTCATTAAAGCTCTGAAATGGCTGAAGATCAGCCTGTACTGAGCATGCTCCGGGGTGGAGGCTGCACCCATGGAGTGAGATGGATTTGTGGCTGGAGGAGGGATAGGCCTGGAGTCAGGACCTGGAGGGACCCGCAGCCGGGATGGAGGTAGGGCAAATCCATGGGTTCCTTGCCGTGCCCCTGGGCTGGGGCAGCCAGGAGGCCGGATGGAGTGCAAACTGTTGGAATTGATTCAAAAGCAGTGTAGTTAAACCACTGACACGAGATGGCTTCAAACGCTTCCTGCGGATCCGCGGGGAGGGGTTTGGAATACTGACCTTTGCTGGCTGGCGGGCCTGCCTGGAGAAGGGACCTGTGCAATGTCAGGCTGGTGACATGAGGTGACAGCAGGCAGGGGCTGCAGCCAGGGCTGAGCCTTCATATTGGCAGGCACGTGATTCATCGTGGGCTCGGGCACTAATTGTTATTAATGGGGAGCCTGGCAGGGCTCAGAGCTGCTCTGGGAGGTTTAAACCCAGATCCTCTAGGACTGTGGGAGGGTGGAAGAATGTTAAACTCAAACTCCCCTCTTTCAGACTTATTTTGCATCCCAGTGATGGCAAACAGACCTTGCCACATCAGGTCCTCCAAAGTGGCATGGAGAGGAGGGAATATGCACGTTTGTTCCTTCGGCTGAGAGATTTTTCTGTGCTTCTTGCAGGGGTTTAATGTGTTGGTGAGTGGGTTTAGGGGAAGGCAGTGCGAGTTGTGCTTGGTTGGGCTCTTGGATTTCACCCGTAGTTGCCAGCTTTTTACAAGGAATGTGTAAGCACCAGCAGGTATGTGCTGCATGAGCCGATTGACTCCAGTTGTTGTACAAGCACTCTGTGTGGTGAGGTGCCAATAAAACATTTACATTGGCTCTGGATGTTCGTGGTAGTGAGGTGTAGGGGAGCTCTGGGTTGGTGTGGAGCAGGAGGATGTCAGCTCTCTCTGACCTGTCCCCTCACACATGGGGAGACCCACCCGTGTTCTGGCCTGGCTGTAGGTACAGGTAAGGCGAGGGGTTTGCTCTGTCAGCACTGGGAATCCTTGGGTGATACAGAGTTACTGGGTTTGACTTTCTGAGCAGAAATCTCTTTGTGCTGTAAGATTGATCAGCTCTTCCTTCAGGGCACCTCTGGCTACTTTTCACAGCACAGTTCAGGGGGTGACTGGCATGGATTTGATTTTATTGCTGTATCCCAGGTGATGGGCATTCTGCATGATGAGTCACTTCATTACCTAAAGTAATTTGCCTGTTTATTGCCTGGTTCCATCTTTCTTGTGAACCCAGCTCTTCCTCAGTGCTTTCTGGGCCTGTTTTGCTACATCAGCCGAGTGCTGAGCTGGTGACCAGCTTGCTTACTGGGCTGGATTTTATGTTCCCTGCATAAAATCCTGCTGGAGCCCAGCTTGCTGGCCAGGCAGAACTTCTCCTACTCTTTAATGGTCACTGGCTTGTTTATGGCTGGATGAATGCACAAAGAGAAGCATTTCTGTAAAACAAACAGCATTGTGATTGTACAGCGAGAGGGAAAAGGGGTTGATTTTCTTTGGCTCAGATGGGGGCTGCCTTTATGGCTTTGCAGAATTCACCCCCGTGGCTGTTCCTCCTTGTGTGACTCTGGCAGTGGAGGTGATCTCAGCCCCAAGTTTTCATGTAGGGCCTGGTTCTCTTGATGAGGAAATTTGACTTAATCAGTTTCAGCTGCTGGAAACCCACTGGTGTGCTGGCTCCTATTGTGCTGTGGGAAGGTGTAAGGTAGCCTTAAAGACCCACTGCCACCTTATGGCAGTTGCTGAGAAGCAGCGTCTGTGGAGCCAATTCTGTACACACATCATGCTCGCTCTATTTCTCTGCTCCTCTTAACCAGGGGTATTTGCATGGAGGCAGGAGCTTTGTTTTTACAGAGTTCATCTGCTCCTTCTGTTCCTTGCAGAAATTGGATAAATTCAGCAGGATGGCTGGGAGAGCCGTCAATAGGCGCTGTTCCACAGGAGCTCATGATCTGGGGAGAGACACAAAGGCTTCGTGGAGCACTGATTCTCCTCCAGTGAAGAGCTTGCTTATTTTCATGTCAGTGCCTTAATCCTTAAAAAAAATAGGTGTGAGGTCAAAGAACAGGGCCACGCTGAACACGTGAGGAGTGTTGGCAGGATCTCCAGCGCTTGTTGCAGCAGGAGGAGGATGGAATGTGCACAGCCATTTTCCCACCCTGCTGCTGGCAGGGCACTGCAGGATGGCTTTGCACTGCCACTGTCCCCAAATAAACCAATAAAACATTGGTCTGTGGAGCAGTGAGTGTGCTGGAAGCACGAGCCTGCTTGCTGTGCTGGGGGTAGAGAATACTAGATTTAGGAGCCTTCTCCAGCAAGGCTGTGTTTGTACTGTAGGAGCTCTTGATATGCCATAGCTGAATGAAGGGGAGAAATGGTGGATTTAGAACTCCAAAATAGAAGGAGCTGTGGTTACTGTAAGTTAAAGCTGAAGGAATTTATAATTGGGAACTGCTAGGAATACAGTATGTTCTAAATTACAGCTGTCTGGCCAATATGCTGCTAAATAAAGTTCTAGGATTGCCCTGTAAATGAAATATTCAACGCATATTCTTATCAAAACATAGCACCATCTCCCAGAGAGCTCACATCTCAATTGCTGTCCAAGAGGATCTTTATTATGTTCCTTTTTTTTTTCCTTTTTAGCGTGTATGATTTACTCAATGCAGCATCCCAGGGAACATTTCTGGTTTCCTATTAAGTAAAAACAGTTTTCAACTCTACTGGGGAAAAGGGGAGAGGAAGGGAAATGGCTTGGAAGCTTTAGGGACATAAAACCAGGTTTTGAAAGATGGGGAAAGCTGTGATTCCAAAAGATACATTCATGACTGCCTGTTCTTTCAAAGCTGTTACCTGAGCCTGGAGGTGGACATTGGAGGGTGCTGGGGATACCCAGTATGTCCTGGGACTTTTGGATTAAGAAATGTTGTATATAACAGTTGAAGAGCAGAAGGAATGTTTGAATAGCTTGTGGTGGAGCTGGAGAATGGTTTATAGCAGTGCAGAAACAATCAGGATTCCAGCAGAAATGCTCATCTCATACCCAAAGTCCCTTCAGCTTTTGGGATTGCTTCTGAGGAGGCTGAAAGGGAGCATCAGATTTGATCAGCTGGAGAGTCTGCAAGAAGAGAAGCCTGATGAAAGAAAGGAAATAAGGAAAACCCTCTGTATTTTGCAGAGCTAAATATTGTTCTTCCTATAAAAAGAAAAACCTCCCTTTGCCTCCCACTTGGGCTTCCCCTGCAAGGGAGCTGTGAGAATGCTGGACTTAATGGTGTCATTAAGCAAGAGCCCTGAGGAACCTGGTGTCCTTTGTGAAGGGAGGTGTTTGTGCTGCTGCCTTCCTCCTGAAAATGTGGGATTTTTGAAAGGGGTGTTTGAGCCTTCAGTCAGAGAAGGGAGGCTGAAGAGCTGTGGAGTGAAAATACCCTCTAATCCGTGGGCCCTGGTAGGAATATTTGGAAAGGGGGGTGTCGCTGTGCTGGGAAGGCTGCTGGAGGGCACTTGGGTTAAATAAAGGGCACAGCATCTCGGGGCACAGGCCTGTTCTCATCCTCCATCATCAGCAAAACCTCTTCCTCAGCCAGCCTGGAAAGAGGAGTGTGACTGCTGGTGTGCAGCACCTGACCCCTGCCAAGGGGGGACAGGGGGGTTTCGGGCAGGAGACACCTCTCCCCCTGCCAATGGCTGTGCCCTGCAAGCTTCTTGCTCCTTTTAGGTGACAGAAATGTGAGGTTTCACTGAGTGACACCCAGGTATCCCCCGTGGCAGAGATGCTGCTACGGCACCGATCGATCGCTTTACTCAAGTTGGTTGTTGAAGCATCTGCAGTGCCCTGATGAGCTCTGCTTTCTCCTTTTTGTTTCTAAACAGTGTTCAGTGCTTTCAAGGATGGCCATGAGATGCGAAAAGTGTCTCTGGTAGCATCTGCTCTCAGTGTATATTTAACCTCAGCAGTGAAAACATGTCTGGTGTGGAGATGCAGTGGGGAGGCTGCGGCTGTGCCGCCGTTCTTGGGCTTTATTTTATCTGAGAAAGGGAATGTTGACTGTGGTGGATCATTGACACTGCCTTTGTTAATATCTTAGTTTCTATTTCTGGGCTTTTAATGAAAGCGTGGTAATTTCATGCTGCAAGGAAGGGCAGCACATCAACTGTTTTAAAGCCATCTTTGGTTTGAAGTACAGTAATCTTTTGATGCGGTGGATAATGCAACTTCTGTCTGCATTGCTGGGGTTTGTTGCTTTTGTTTGGGGATTTTTGAATTTGTCTTTAAATGAGTTACCTCTACACCTCTCAGTGACTGAGAGAAAGGCCAGGAAAATCTCATTTTGTGTATATTAAAACTTAAGACTCACGTTGTATGAAAACCTGGTGGGTGAAAGAGTGATCTTTTCTTTATACTGTCACCTCAAATACTCCTTGCCTATGAATTTCAATCATCTCGATTTAGCCTTGTGTGTTTTAACTGTTTAGTAGTGAAACTTCTCCAGAGTGTGGAGAAGAAAACAACATCCTCATAGCCAAGGGAGATCTGTAGCAGCTCTTTGCTGCTTTAATTATTGCAGCTCAGCAAATGTGCCTGGCCACAGTGGTAAAAGAGCTGCTGGGACTGGAGGAAACGTGGCTTGTGGATGTTTCCAGCCCGGCAGAGCTGGCCATGGCTTTGTGCTGTGCTGAGGCCTGGACTCGCCTGTGCTGGGACAGGGCAAACATCATCCCCAGGCTCCTCCAAACCTCCCTACAGATTTGGAAGGCTTGTTCCTCCCTGCAGTGGAGCTGCTCCCTGCCCTCCCAGCTCACTGTCACACATTACACTCCGCTCCTCCTCACTGTAGTTTCTACTCTTAAAAGAGAACTCTCTCTTTAGGAGGACGCTCTCCGTGCTCTCCTCTTTTGGAAAGCTGTTTTTCCTTTGGCCAAGAGCACGCGCGTGGTGCCACGGGGCCATGTCGGAGTTTCCTCTTCCTTCTGGCCTCTTCCCCGAGGTTGCTGGCCGCCCTCCCCCTGCTCGGGGGGAGGTTCTCCAGCCTGACACCCGGCTCCAGCGGCCTCCTGCTCCTGCCTCCAATAAATGCCAGTCTTCCTTGAATCCCTTCCAGCCGAGCTCTGCTTACAGATGTTCCTGCGAGCTGCTCTGGCAGTTTTACTGGGAGCCTGAGCAGATATGAAGGTTGCCAAGAGTTTATGCTTAATTCTGAAGTGGAACAGAGACAAACTACTTTTATTTTGAAGCTAAAATTTCTTCTGTTATCTTGCTGGCTGGGGCCAGCAGTATTGTAGGGTTTGACATAGACTGAGCTTAGAGCTCCTGTGCCTCGTAGTGAACTATCCCTTCATTAGGGTGAGGATGAGGATGGATCCATGAGGATGTCCCTTCATTCCATTCCCCCCCTGCTTTTCCATGACTGTGTTTGTGATACCCTTTCAAAGTCAGTTGTACCAGGTCAGGTTATTAATCCCCAAAGTGAAAATGATCTCCCCTTCAGATCAGCAGTTCAGATCTCGAAGACGCTGTCTTGGACACTGCTCCCTGCATCAGTTTAACCCATGTGCCTTCATCCCAGCTCTCAGAGGTCGGGGACTTCATTAAGCACAACAAAATCAGCCCGGGGACATCCCCAAGCCACTCACATCCCTCCCTGTCCCTCCTGCCTCTCCTTTTCCCACGGGCAAGTGCTACTCTTGAAGGCCACGAGACAGCACTGTGGTTTAAAAAGCTTTCTCTTTTTTTCAGGCGAGTGATCAGTTTTGAGGCCTGGCGCCCTGTCAGAAAGTTGACAGATGATCTGCATTACCGGTGCGTCCCCGGGATGCCCGGGATAATCGCGCTCCAATGGACGCCCTGGAGCCGGCAGGTTCTCTGTGAAATGGCTGCAGTGGAGGGAGCAGTGAAATGGGCTCTTCTGGGCATGCTCACTCTGTAGAGGGAGCTTTATCACATGAGCAGAAACTGAATCACTGCTCATGAGGATCTGGAATATGCAACTCTTGGAGTCTTCACCAGAAGAAGACAACAGCTGCCCGCAGGTACCGCAGGGTCCGTCCACCTCCCGTGCCTGGCGAGGCCCTGGCAGGGCAGGGCTGCGTCCTGCTGGGGAAGGAGAAGCCTTGGAGAGGAGAGGAGGAGCAGAGGCCGGGGAAGCATGGCCGGGGTTGTTTGTTCATTTGTTTGGATATTCCTGCGCGCGGCTGCCCGGTGCGGGCGGGCTGGCATGGCCCATCCTGCTGGCATGGCCCATCCTGCTGGGATGGCTCTTCCATGGGCTCCGAGGGGCCTCGGCGCCCGGCAAACCTCGGGCTTTGTTTCCTTGTGCCTTTCGTTTGTCTCCTGGGGTGGGGAAGCTCGCTTGGCGTTGGTTTGGTTTTGTTTTTGGTTTTTTTTTTTTGGTGTTTTTAGGATTTGTTTGTGCTTTTTAAGTGTGAAGGTTCTGGAAAATTCTCCAAGGAGCCCTCCCTGCTTGTAGCTGTTAGAAGAAAAAGGCACAAAGCCTGGGGTGCCCAGGCTGCTTGAAGACTGAACTTCTAAAGGGGAGGAGAGGGCCTGTGGCCACATGGCACCTCCTCACTGGGTCTCTTTTGACAGCCTCTGCCTATGGCTCACTGGGGTGGAGGCCAGAGCCAACAGTATTTTACCAGGAAGAAGCAATCTTTTCGCTTCCTCCCTTCTCTCTCTTTTTTTTTTTTAATTTTTTTTCATAGTAGCAATCCAAGGAAACATCTGATGAAAAGGAAACATCCGTGGTTGACTTCATGGCAGGAGGTCTATGCCTGCAACATATTTTAAAACAGCCCCCTGGTTCTGCCCTTGGGAGTTTTTTTTTCTCTGTGATTTGTGTTACATGCAAGAACTGTTGGCTGCCACAGACCTCGGTGAGATTTGGGATGGACACAGAAGGTCCCAGGCCCCTGAAAGGCACAAACAGCCCTGCAGAGCACTGGCCTGAGCTTGCTGTGCTCCAGGGAGACCCTCGAATCTGCAATGCAGACAAAATATTGAATTTTCAATCAAGGAGCAAGATATGAAGATGGCATTTGAAAGATCAGGGAGCTTACACGGGACAATCTGTGATACCTAATCTAAATATCTGTCGTTTCTCCACTGGACTATAAATGTGCTCGTTGTTCGTCATCCAGAAGAAAAGGAAAAGGCATCAGAAGTCACGAGGAGAGAGCTGAGATTTCTCTTTAACAGTGAAGAGCTGAGGCCTTGACCTGCTGCCTGAGCAGCTCCACTCAGGGAGAAAATGGGCTTTGGGCTTGATGAAGGCTGAGGAGACAACCAAAACCCCACTGAGGTGTGGGAGGTGTGCTCCTGTGTGGTGGTGACACCAGCGTGGCTCCGGCTGAAAGTGCCCAACGCTCTGTCCCTGCCGGCTGGGGCCCTTGGGAAGCGTCTGCAGAGACGCAGAAAAGCCTGACCTACTTTGGAGGGAAGAGAGCCGCCGAGGTCTGGGCTTGGCACTGCTTCTCAGCAAGGGTTAAGAGCCCAAAGTGGGGCCTTTGGGTCTTGGTTTTGTTCTGTTTCATGTATTTAACTGACTGTGCGATGCCAGCACGAGCTCTTGCCCTCATCCCAGGACATGTTTGGGTAGGAGTAGGCTCTGTGGCACATATGAGGCATATTCCTGCAGCTCAGCCCTGGGCAGGGGGCAGAGGCAGCTCCATGACCTGGCTCCTGGGAGCTCTCCCATGTGATGCCATCTCCTAAGGAAAGAGACTTATGTGCACCTCATGCAATGGCAGTGAGTTGTTTTATTCAGGTAAACAAGGAGTTTTAAGGAGCTTCGCTCTCCTGGCCAGCTGGTTTGGGGGAGGGCTGGCTTAGTTCCTGCTGCTCCTCTTTGTTTTCCTTTTGCTGCTTTTCCCTGAAGTTTTTCCTTCTCGCCTTCCTGCTCCTGAAGCTGAGAGTGGTCGAGGAATGGCTGCAGCGGGAGAGTGACCGTGTGTTGGGGTCAGCCCAAAAGCTCAGGGCACTGATGGCGTGTGCTCCCTGCTTGCAAGCCTTGGAGGACCATATGTTCCTGCAGTGACATGGAATGTCAGTGATTTGGAAACAAATCCCTGATTTTACAATCCTCAACTCCCATTTTCAGCCAGTTATTTTTTCTGGCTCCTCCAAACACCAACTCCCTCTTTGCAGACCCTTATGGCCTCTCATGTTTCCAGTGGGATTTGTCCCTCTCGTGCCCCTGTGAGCTCCTTGGCCTCTTGGGTGGAGGATATGTGTCTGGCTTTGCTGTAGGGTGGTGTTGGTCCTGGAGGGGGGCAGAGGAGGAGGGCAGCCTGCCAGGATTTACAGTAGTCAGGAAAGCAGCAGGAGCGAAGCTCTCAAACTGTACAAGCTAATTGGAAAGCATCCATTAGAAAAAAGAAATGGAAAATATAAAAGGGGAGAAAATGTTGAGCAAGCTTTTAAAAAATATCCTGGACTCCAACACAACAACTTGCATCCTCCAAAACAGGTGATTTAAATATGTTTTTCCTTCAGTCCCCATCAGGAGGGGGAAGGAGGTGAGAAGGGTCGAGGCAGCGGGGGTTAAGAAGGTCTGACGTGCAAGTGTCCTCCCTGCAACACTGCCATACTGTGCCTGAGCAGCACAGTGGCTCTTGCAAAGGAAGCTTTTCACAACTTGTCCTTGTTCCAAGGATGAGGAAACCTCCAGCTCTTCTGGCATTTTCTCTCTGTCATAAGTCAGAGCTGCTTTCACCTGTGAAGTATGATCAGCACAGACAGGGAGAGGGCTGGAATGGAGCGGGGCTCTGAGCAACCTTACAAGGCTTTTCATGGAGTTCTTGGTGTTAAATGAAGAACATTTCCCCTCCTCCTCTCCTCGTTTTCCTGTGTGCCTGCAAAAATACTCTGGTTTGCATTTAAAGGAGAAAACTCTATGTGCTGGGACTAAGCCAACTTGTTTATTTAAGGGAAATACCGTATTTCCAACCCCTTCTCTCACAGAAGAAGGCTCAGCAGAGGATGGCAGACTAGGCTGGGGATTATATTTTTAGGTGTCATCGAAGCACAGTTGTGATTTGAAGAAGCTAAAAATCATGGCTGGCATTTTGCATTGAGCCCTGCGAGTTCCTCCTCCCTACAGCCCCCACCAGGGGTTAACCTCACCCTCCAAAGCAGGTGGATTTTCACCAAAATCAAGGAGCAAAAAAGGAGAAAAAAGAAACAAAAACCATGAGAAAAAACAACAAACCCATCCCCATCACCCCCCAGGCTTCTATATTTCCATGCTTTCGCCGTTTGCCTGCCCCCAGGGGGGTGTTGGTGGCGGGGGCCGGGGCTCGGGGCAGGGACACGGGCCCTGTGTCCCTGTCAAAAGATGGCAGGTCCGTGTGTCCGTAAACAATGCGGTTATGAAATGGCAGCGCGGCCGCGCTGAGCATGCTCGGGAGCTGCCTGTAGGGGGAGGCGAGCCAGAAAGATGATCTAATTCCGTGCAATTCTTGGGATTGAAGGAAAAGACCAGGCTCCACTCTTAATGACAGAGCAGAAAAACCAGGCCCCACGCCGGGGACGAAGCCCGTAGGCCATGGAGGAGAGGGTGTGAGGATCTCCCACCTCCAGGACTTCGGGTGCTGGGCAGCGCTGTGTCGCTTTCTCGCCCTCCAGCAGAGTAAGGCCTTGGTGAGGTTTTGCTGTAGTTATTAGAGGGACAGGCCCGAGGGTGCAAGTTTTATGATTATGATTATTTTCATTATTATTTTGTATTTTTTTCTCCCCCCTTCTCCCCATCCGCTTTCCCGGCTCACAGGCGCCGCTGTCTCGCTGCTTGGCCGCTCGATGGCCGGAGGTGGTGTGGGCAGCTCAGCCAGGTCCTCGTGGTCCCACAGGAACCCACGAGGGGCTTTCCCTCCTCTGCTGCTCCATGTGCCCTTTGACTGGGCACCATGGGGATAGGCAGGGCTACAGGGACTTGTTCTGCTGGCTGCGGTGCTTTGGGGTGGGAGGAAGAGGAGCACAGAGGCTGAAGAGGTACCTGAGCCCCTTTGATGGGGGTGAGCTGCCTCCCAGCTCCCCTGCCCTGGACTGCTGGAATCTGCTTGCTCCAGGCTCCTCTTGGTGCTCTGGTTTTGTCCTGGCTTGGCCAGTTCCTGGGGACTGGGTGTTTCTGAAATGGCTGGTTTGCTTTTGCTAGAGATAGTGATGAATCTTGATCTCCATTTTAGGGTTTTCTACCCCCCTTCCCCTCCCGGGGGCTAGGAGAAGGCAGGCAGCAGCTGGACTCCTTGCTACCCTCAGCTTGTGGAAGGAGGGGACGCCTTTGTCTGCTCTGGATTTACATTTGCCTGCACACAAGAGTTGCACTGGCTTTTACTCTACTGGGATGCAGCTAGATGGGCCTGGAAGCAGTGAGGAAGTGTAAATCGATCTCCCCTTTCCAAGAGGGCACGGGCTCTGCAGACCCCCCTTGCCTGAAGCCTGCATGCCGTCGTGGAATGCCTTGTCTTGGGACAAGTCACTTTAAGTCCTGTTGTGTTTCATGCACGTGTCTCTGTGTTCCCAGCTGTTGCATGCAGGGACTTGCACCTCTTTCTGTGCTCCCCCCCTTCTTGGGGAGTCCACGATGTGTGTGGCTGGAATAGGAAAGAGGACATGGGGGTTGAGAAGGAAATGTTTCTTTTCTGTGGAGAATAGTCTGGATGAAAGGATTTCAGGAGACAAAAGAATTGCAAAGAATTTGATTTGGGAGCAAACTTCAGGCTGAGGGCAGTGCTTGTGAGCTGGAGATAAAATTCCACGTTCACATGATTGCATGAGGCTTATAAGGAAGTGGCCTTAGCCTGAAAAGAAGGAGCTTTGAGACTGGTGACTGCTTTGTAGGCCAGGTATGCTGGTGGTTGTGTTTCCTTCCTTCTCCAGATCAAATGCTTCTGTTGTTTCTAATGACAGGCCGTGGTCAGCGTCCCCACGAGCCTTGAGCCCAGGCCTTGCCCAAGCACAGTGCTGAGATCTGAAATGAGCAGCCTCCCCGTGCCTACAAAAGAAGCACTCTTTCTACAAACATTCTCTTAATCATTACTTCCTATATAATTAACTACAAAATGTTTATCTTCTCTTTAAGGCAAAGGTTATTATGAGCAGGCTGCTTTGGGTTGCTTTATTTCAATTTATATTTTTTTTTAGGAGAAGGAGGGAAAAAATGAGTGAATAAGAATCTGCTGCTGTTGAGGTTGCATCATTTGTTGAGAGATTTGCCTCTGCCTTGCTCTGGCATTGTGCAGCCCTCATTTTCCTGGCTGGTGGGAGCTTTCCCTGGGGCTGTATCCTGACTGGGGTCTGGTGTCACCTCGGAGGGGTTGGTGACCAGCTGGAGGCTGGATCCTGGCAGGGTCAGTGCTGTCCATCCCACAGAGGTGTTGGTGCATCCGCTGCCCCGGATGGGAACAGGCACTTTGAGGGGTCTCCTGCTCCCAGCCCTCTTCCAGATGGACCCGCTGTGCGTGCACAGCTCTGCTCACAGTAACGCTGCTGCGAGCCTCGGGTTCCCAGACCGTTGATTTTTAAGACATAAAAAAAAGAAAAAAAAAAAAAAAAAAAAAGACCCTGGTGAAGGTAGACATCTTGGCACCTCAGCCTGCGCTCCTTCCCGGGCTGCCGGGAGAGCAGGGAGCTCGGGCTCATGATGTAACTCTGGTCCCTTGGGCTCGGTAAGCTGCAATATGTTGGAGTTTTGCTGTGCATGTGTTGTCTTTGCATATAAAACCTGTTTGGACCTTTGCGAAGGGCACCCGGATGGCTGATGAAAATACCAAGGAGAGGAGGCTGTGAAAGCTCTTTCTGTGTTTCCCAGCTTTGTTCTTTTTTCTTCTTTATTTCCCCTTTTTTTTTTTTGATGGGCATTTTTTTCCTTTTAGGTTTCTTTTTTTGTTTTGTTTGTTTGATTGTTTTAAAGGCACCACTGTAATTTGTAGTCATCATCTGTTTGGAAATGCTGCAGAGCCTTTCCTTGGCCGGTCTGACCTGTCTTCCATCCCCTCCAAAGACCTCATGGAGGAGAGGAAGCTTGTTTTCTTGTAAACAGAGGCAGAGAGGAAAAACCTAAACCAGCAGTAGCTCCTCTGCTTGGCTCCTCATGGCTCTTAAAACCCTTTCAAAGACCCAATCAGTCTTTCTTCATATGCACTAATTTTTTCTACCCTTTGAAACCTAAAAATTAAGGGTTGGGGCGGGGGGGCAAGAATGCTTCGTGGCTGGTTGTGTGTGCTCTTTATGGAGGTTCTCCAGCCACGGATGGTTAATAATCAGTCTGGGGTGGGCGAGGGAATGGAGGCAGACGGCTGCGGGAAAGGGGGAAAGGAGGAAAAAAAAGAAATGGAGCGAGTGAGACTTTTATTGTGAAGCAGCGTGTGCTTGGCAGTTGGCTTTGTTGGGACTGCTGCAAGAGCAGACATTTCTCGGCGGGGAGGGTGGGTATAGGATTTCCCTGCCAATCGGGAGCGGACGGATGGGGCATGGGGAGGGTGAGCAGAAAGGGAAGTTTGCTCTGGATTTAAGGGAGGGGAGGGCAAAAAAACCCAACACACACACACACACACACACACGCACACACAAAAGCTGGAGGTATTGACACTTGCGGTGAAGTTGGTGCTAAGTTGGCTGGGTGGAGCTGGGTGGGAATGAATGGTGCTGGGTGCCCCATGGGTGCCCCTCGGTGCTGGGTGCTGATGGAGCAAGGATGGGAGAATGCTGGCCTGGGGGGATGAGGCTTCGAGAGCTTTGCAGGGATTTCCTATAGCTTCCTTCTTCAAAATTCACAGTTGACTTTTATTTTTAATTATTCCTTTATTCTCTACCTTGATGCCGAGTTTTTGTTGGGAAGTTGGAATGTTGTCGCCTTGGTAGTGTGGGGTTTGTCTTTGAGGAAGGAAGCAGGAGAGCCTCGGAGATGCCACCTCAGCCAGCCTCGCCTTGGCACCCAGCTTTTGTACTCTCAAAGGACAACAGTGATGGTTTCTTCTCTTGGAGTTGGGAATTCTGCTTTGAGAACTGGGCAGGCAGCTCTGAGCTGCTGGTGACTGCAGCGAGCAGGGAGGGTGGTCAAGGTCTCATTGATTCCAGAGCTCCTGCACTGGCTTTTCTTCCTGGGTGAGTGAGCAATGCGTGGAGTGAGGGTACTGCTTAGAAAACACAGAAAAACTCACGCTCAGATGGTGAAGAATGGCCCCTGGAAATCCTGGGGCTTCTTGTATGAGTCAGTGGAGTAGCAGGAATATCAAGATCTCTCCTTGTTGCAACAAAGGTTGGGAAAACAACCTGGTCTCTGTTAGAATGACTGAGGCTCTTTATTTGCTGCTGGTGCCTGTGGCCAGGGCCTGGGTGCCCCTGGCTGTGGTGGGAGCCAGGGCTGCCCTCGAGCACCCTGAGCTCTCTTTGCAGGATAATCCATGAGAAAAACTGAGGTTTTTCCTAGTTTACAAGAGGTCTGGCTAGAGGAGAGGTAGGGTTTACAAGCTCATGTTTGCAGCAAGGATATGAATTACTGGCTCAGCAAATAAATAAATAAAACAGCTGCTCTATGTTCAGAGTTTGGGCTGTGTTTTTATGATCATTTCTCAATGGAAGCTGTTGGCCACTATCTACTAAAGGTAGGTTCTGTGTCAGGCTGGGCTGAGCTGAGCTTTTGGATGCTCACAGCAGCTTTTTGGTCTGTGACTGGAGGTCTGAAGGTGCTGTGCTTGGAGCACAAGTTGCTGGTGCTGAGAGCACTGTGGTGTGGCTGAGTTTGTGTCTGATTGTGCTCAGGGCAGGTTGGGGACAGGCAGGGACACGCAGCCACCCACAGCCTCTGTCCTGTGCTGCAGGAGCCATTCTTGAAGTGCCCTTAGCTCTGGGCCTGGCAGGTGGTGGAGGCTTTCCTAGGAATCTGTCTCCCTCCTTCCCTTGCTGTGTGTCTCTGCCATGGTGGATTTGGGTGCAGGACAGGGCAGTCCCGCAGGGATTTGGGGCTGGATGAGCCCTGCATGGGGCTGGGGGCTGCTCTGCAGCACCTGCCAGCACAGGGCATTGCACTGAGTTCACCAGGCTGGCAGGGTGGCTGGTGGCAGCAGCAGCAGCACCAAAGCCCATCTCCCCTGCCAGCTCTGGACAATCCCACACAGGCATGGGCGAGCTGCTGGGAAGGGTTGGGAGCTGCCACACCGGCTCCATCCCCCTCACTTGCTCTAAGGGAGGTGGGCAGGTTGTTTTTCTTTCTTTATCACCCAGTGAGCTTTAAACCCTGTGATTTGCATGGCTGCAGGCACCATCTGCTCCCTGTGCTGGCCTACAGCAGTTGGCTTGACCTGGGCTTATTCTTGTTCTGTGGCGCCAGCAGCGCACGCTGAACCCACACCGACCTCCAGCTCTGCAGGGCACTCCCCATCCCTGCCTCCACCCCAGAGCTCTCCTTAAACACAGCTGTGGCAAAGACCCCTTGTAGTTCTTTTTTTTAAATACCATTTTCCTTCTGGTTTATTTTGGTAGTAGGTTTGTTGTTGTTGTTGTTGTTGTTGTTGTTTTTTCTGGTTTGGTCTTGCTACTTCAAAATAGAGAACAAGAAGGTATTAAGGCTGCAAACCTGAGCTAACAATGTGGTGCCAGGCGTGTGAAAGGCACAGGAGATGAGCAGGTGTTCCCTTTCTACATTTTTTTTTTAAAGAGGCAGAAAAAGAAAAATTGCTTTCTATAGAATTAAAAATAGAGCTCATTAACTTTAATAAACATGGATGTTATGAATGAGGAGGTAGCTGTAGCTGACTGATGGTTTGCATTTTTGGATGTTCATTTGAATGAGCTGCAGAAAAACCCAACCAAGCCACCAAGAGCAGATAGGCTGGAAATGTTGATAAATGAGGTCGTAGTGAGAAGTCTGATAGATCTGCCTCCCCCACCCAAAGGCTAAAAAGTTTTGGGGGAGTCAGAGTCACCTCCTCGAGATGCCTTTCACACAAGATGGACTCAGCTGGATTCCCAGGCACGTTGCACTGGGAAAATCTGTCTGGCTGCATCCAACCCCGAGCTGGGAGGTGCCAGCCCTGGGCACAGCCTGGAGCCCCTGTGCTCCTTGGGCTGTCAGCTGGGCCAGCCTTGCCGTGTTTTATCTGTGACCTGTGCCTTGGTGGCAGCTTCCTGGCAGCCTTTATTTTGCAGAGGGAGGTTTGGCTGTGCTGTAAACAGGATGTGTCCATGATTGTCTCTTCTTTTGAATGCACCGTGTGTGTGAGCACTGAGCTCAACCCTGATATTTCTGTTTTTTCTTCTCCCCCACCACAGCGAGCAGTGCTGAGTAAAGGAGAGCCAAGGAAAGACGGCTGCATGAAGACTGAGCTGCTGAAAGACATCACCAACAACAAAGAGGAAGGTGAGCACCTGCCCTGGTTGAGGGTCAGAGCTGGCTCGTGTGGTGGCACGTGATGGGGACAAAACTGGGGGCTTGGAGATGTGCTCAGTGCCCTCAGCAGCTCAGGTGTGCTCCCACGAGCACAGGCTCCCTTCTCCTGTGTTTATCCTCAGCAGGGCTCTTCCACTGGACATGCAGATTTGCTTTTCTGGCCATCCCTGACCGCTCCCCTGAAGAAGGAGATCTAATTTTCACTTCTGCATTGGTGTGAAGGCACAGGAGTTACTTTGAACTTCCTGTGTGTGACTGGTTTTAGCTGAACTCTGATCCCTCCCCACAATGACCTTTTCCTCCCTCCAGGAATATTGACTTTCTGTTTTGCTGTGGGTTTCTCTGTTGCTGCAGAGCAGCCCCAATGGCTGGAGGGGTCAGACACCCCACACCTCGTGGCTCCTGGGTGGGTTCTGCAGCTTTTACTGTGCAGGATGCAGCACAGGTTCAATTGACAAAGTCTTCTCCCGCAGGGTTGTCTGTGAGTTACATGCACACAAATCTAAGGGCTTAATAAATGTGTCAGTGGGATTAGGGAAAAAAAGCCCACCACCCTTTATCTTTCCTCCAGCTCCCTCCTTTCTTTCCATGGTTTTATTATTCCTGGACTAGTTACTTCTCATAGCTCTTCAGGGATTTGGTGTATTTTTGTTCTCCTTTCCATAATAGAACATTATGAAAGCACTGAACTGGCCCCATCGAAATCCCTACTCTTATCTAGAAGCAAAATTTTGGACTTAATTCAGTTGTGTGTGAGTACAGCATTGCTTTTTCTTTCTTTTCTGTCCAGCATAATGTTTTGTCAAGCTGCTCTAGTTAGAAAGTAAAGCTCAGAACAGGCAGAAATACTGAATTCTGTGTCAGGTGCTTGGATATTAACTGGGAATACATGAATCTTGCTGCCAGCAGTGATGGCATAGGGACCTCTGGTCTGCGCAGAGCAGAGACAAAGCCTGAGGTGTCAGGAGGTGCTAATGGGAGATTGTGTTGCTCTGAGGGAAACTCACTTTGATCCCTTGCCTTTCTTAGCTCAGGATTATAAAGCTTGTTTGTGTAGCTCTTGGTTGATGTTAAGGTGTCAAAAATCTGTGGAGGTAAAAAATCCGAAAGGAGGGTGGGAAGAGACATTTCTGTGCCTCTTGACTGATTTTGACTTGCAGCAAATGCTGTGTCAGAAGGAAGCTGTGCAGGGACAGTCTCGAGGCTTCACAAGGTGCAGAAATTCCAACCACTCCAGTCTGCTGTCCAGCTCTATTCCCAGGGAATGGAGGCTCTTAAATGTGAGTCTCTGTTCTTCTGGAATGTTCAGAACGTGTCCTTGCCTCCCCAGGCACTCCACGAGTGTCCCAGACCGTGGTGTGTATGTGTGTGCTGCTGTGCTGGGACATTGTCCCTGCTGCCCCTGGCTCCCCAGCTGGCATCCTGGGAGGATCATCACCACCAGGACTTTGGTTCACAGCCCAAAAGCCTGTTAATAACAGTGTTTAGTGCTGGCACAGAATTCACATTTTTGAATGTTGCATGAACATGAAGTCATTCCAGCAGGCTTGCAGGATGGCATGGAATAGTTTCTTTGAGTTTCCTGCCTCAGGGATGGAGCTGGGATGTGTGGACTGGAAAAGCACCCTGAAGTCTCTGCTTCCTCTCCAAGTTCTCTTGAGCAGTCATTTCCCTTTAGTGAGGAGGATGGTGCTGTTGAATATCTTTGTCAGTGGCACAGACTGGGTTGGTTTGGGCTGCTGAGGATGTGTTTGGTGGGAGCCATGGCCTGCAGTGTGTGACTGAATCTGCTCTGGATCATGTTCCCTTTGGGAAAACCCCTCTGGCAGGTAATCTGTCAATATTAAACCTGGCATCTAAACTTCCAGGGGCTTGTAGCTGCAGATCCAAAGGCTGACTAAAAGTGTTGTTTGGGCTAAAAGCTTCCTGTGAATTTCTCTGTTTTCCCCTCTTTCCACTCCCCCCTGACTCAGAAAGGTGCTGGTGCTGAGGGCAGGTCAGGTCCCCTTTGGAATTGTGTTGGCACATCCCATAGCTCCACTGCTGCCTCTGAATGGCTTTGCACCAGTTCCACCTCTGTACAAACCTGAGCTTTGCCTGAGTCCAAGACTAGACAGGAAATTCAGGTAGCTTGAAGCCTTGGCTGATATTTAGGGGTCTGACCCCAAGCAAGGCCTGTCAGCTGCAGTGCTGCCTGTGAGCACTGATGAACATCATCCTGGTGGGGATCTCCATGAATATCTCTTGCAGGGAAGTTCCTGCTCTGGTGGGGCAGTAGCTGAGCTGCCCCTGTTCATAATCACAGAATCAGACTGGGCTGGGCTGGAAGAGACCTCAAAGCTCATCTCATTCCACTCCCTGCCATGGGCAGGGACACATTCCATAGACCAGGGTGCTCCAAGCCCCATCCAGCATGGCCCTCACTGATGTGCTGCTTCAAGGCAGTGGATCTTTTCTGGTGGTCCTCAGCCGTCATTTGGGACATGTCAGCAGCTGGGGATGGATTATTGGTGGGTGGGAGGCCCTTGGGTGGGCAGTTGTGGTGTTCTGTTCTCTGTTCCTCAGCAATGAGGTGTTGCAGAAATGCCCTGTGGTTCCCACCTGGGCTGTCCTCTTCTGCCTTCATCCGGATAAAGAGAAATAATTGAGTTCTAAATGTAACATGTATTTGTAGGAACAAGCTCTTTGCATGTTGTAGCACTTTCATTTCCAGTTCTTGGGGTGAGTCCCAGCCTGTGGAGGTTGTTCACTAGGCTCAGTGTCCCTGTCTGTGTAAAATTGCTCAATACAGATAGAAAAAAAGCTGTGGATGAGACTGTTTTGTGGTCCATGGGAAATGCTCCAGTTCAGTTTTACATGTGGGTGTGAGCTTAGGTCCATACTTCCCTTTGACAGGGTGGGGAAGGGGGCAGGGAGATGGGAGATGAGTGGAAAAAAGCTTTTATTAGGCCATATTGTCTTTAGTCTGACTCAGAGAGAAACTATTAAAAAGTGGTTTCTTTGCAAGGATTGCAAGTGAATTCAGCTCTCCTCGTGTGCTTCACTCCCAGCTCTGCGTCTCCTTTGACCTTTTGAGGCAAACCACTCCTTTTCTGATTCCCCAAGCCCAGGGGTGGAAAGTTCCGGTAAAGCAGCAGCACAAAGGAGCAGGAATGGGTGTTGCAAATGAAATTCTCCATTTGCTCCAGTGTTTCTGAGCCTTCATCCAATGCAACTCTTTTACAAGAGCCACAGTGCTGGAGCCTAGTGCTGGGTGAGACCTGCACAGTCACTGCTCTCAGATGAACTTCAGCCTGCTTTGAGAGGCTGTCAGGGGTTTAAACTCCTGGAGGGGCCTTTTTTTTCCCCTTTTTCTCCCTCTTATTGCAGGTAGGAAGCTGCTGTGCCCACAGGAAGTGCTACTTTTCACTGAGCAGCTGCAGCCTTTGCATTCCCAGGTGCAGGGATGGCAGCTTGAAAGGAGGGAAGGACTAATCTGCTCTCCTCAGGTACTTGGCACTGGGATCCCCTGCTGAGGCTGCCAGCAGGAGGCCAGGCAGAGCAAAGTGATGCTTCAGGATTTTACATGTTCACCCAGCTGTGCACCAAGCACTCCCTGGGCTTGGGACCCTTGCTGCAGGAAGGATGTGTCTGTGGCAGCCCTGGAGCAGGAGCATCCCTCGGACACAGCTGGGCTGTGACACCACAGCCCCATCCCATGGCAAAGGGATGAAGGAGTTTCATGAGGCTCTTAACCTGCTCTGAGTCATTAAACTGTTGAGCCAGATTAACTGTTAATGTTCAAACTGTGCCCTGGGGGCCAGGGGAAGGCTGGACGGCATTTTGGTGTGGCCAGCAGGTCAGGGGAGATGATCCTTCCCTTCTATTTGACCACATCTGGGGTTTTGGGTTCAGTGCTGGTCTTCACGGCTCAAGAAAGACAAGGAGCTGCTGGAGAGGCTGCAAAGGTGATGAGGGGTCTGGAGCATCTCTCATTTGATAAGAGACTGCAGGAGCTGGGTGTGGTTAGTCTGGAGCAGAGACGTCTCAGAGGGGATCTGATCAGTGCACATAAATGTCTCCAAGGGGTGTCTGAGGATGGTGCCAGACTCTGTTCAGTGGTGCCAGTGACAGGACAGGGAGCAATGGCCATAAACTAAACCACAAGAAGTTCCACCTCAACATGAGGAAGGGCAAAGAGCTCTGGCTCAGGTGCCTGGGGAGGGTGTGGAGTCTTCCTCTCTGGAGACATCCCAAACCCACCTGGACATGTTCCTGTGTCACCTGTTCCAGGTGACCCTGCCTTGGCAGGGGCTTGGACTGGGTGGTGTCCAGAGGTCCCTTCCAGTCCCCCTGTGATTCTGAGTCCCCAGCAGCATCCCCAGCCACTGGCCAGGTGCTGAATCCCAGGAACCTGACCTGTGTAACCTCAGTGTTGAGCACTCACAGCAGAAGTTGATGCTTTCTGTTTTTTACTTTTCCTGTTTTACATCTTGGTGTGCAGGGTCACAGTGCTCCAGGGAGGAGTGACATCTGAGTCTGGAAGTGCCTGGACACCAATCCATCTTCACAAGGGCTTGGGGGCAAGAAGAGACCATCAATAACTCACCCCAGAGAGGAACTTTTGCCTGAAAACACATTTGACTGCATTTCTTGGCTTCATAATGCTCTGCTTTTTGGCTTCAGTCCCAGAATCCCAGACTGGTTTGGGTTGGAAGGGACCTTAAAGATGATCCAGTTCCAACCCAGTGCCATGGGCAGTGATGCCATCACTGGGTCAGATTGCTCAGGTTGCTTCCAGCCTTCATTGATGGAAGGGGTGCTTTCCTTCCCAATGGATTCAGTTCTCCAGCTGCTCCCTCTCCCTCATCTGTGTGATTTCAGCCCCAACATCTTCATGCTTGGGCTCTTCTCTGCTTGGCAGTTTTCCTTTTTTGGTGGAGTTAGAGGAGGAAGAGGGGAGGGAACTGCTGTAAGATTAAAAGCAGGTGCTTTCTCACTTTTATCCAGCAGGACAGTTGGGTATTGAATCAAAGGCTGTGGGATCTGTGGTGTTTTAAGGATGGTTAAGGTAGAACATCTGTGAGATGTATGTGTGTATAAATACAGCTGTATGCACTTCTTGGACTGTATTTCCAAATCCTGAGCTTTTCCTTTAAGCTCTGTCTTTGCTTAGTTCATTTAAGCTAAGTTCATTTAAGCCCTGTCTTTGATTAAACGTTTCTCTTGCAGCAGCTGAAGCCTCTTGGCTGTGCTTGGGCTCTGGAAATGCATGGAAAATCCCACAGGCAGAGAGTGTCTTTCCTCCACCAGTCCTCAGCACCAAGATGCTCAGAAAAATGTGGAAAAGTTCCAGATAAGATAGTATTGCATTTCTTACAGAATATATTTTTATTTCTATTTCTTTTCTTTTTCACCCTCTTTTTCCCTCAGACCTGGTGGCTGCACTTTGGCCTGGAGTACAAGGGCTAATTTACATATTTTTCTGATTTTGTTTCACCGAGCAGTGAACTCCAAACTTTAAAAATACATTTAAGCCTTTATTTTTTCAGAGCATTGTCCAGGTAGCACTGAGTTTTGAGTTGATAGCTGGCCTCCCTCAGATGGGAAGTTTCTGTGGTAATTGTGTCCCCTCTGGCTGTGCCCAGGATGGCTGGTGGGGACACTAACACATCTGTTAGACAGCCTCTGCCCACAGAGAAGTTTTGGCAGGCTGGACCAGCTCTGGCAAGCTCCAGGGCAGGACTGCAGCCAGGTCTGGCTCTGCTGAAAGGGCTGGAAACCCCAGCAGGCAAAGACAGCGAAGAGGAACCAATGTCTGGGCTGGGAGAGCAGAGGTGGCTTTAATTTTGCCTAATTTCGTCTTTTTTTTAAAGTTATAATTCTAATTCTGAATTAATCCAGCTAGTTTCTGCTTAGACATGGTAGCAGGCAGGTTAGACATGCCTCCAGGCAGGGGTGAGTTTGTCCAAAGATGTTTAAAGTCAGCCTGTGCTGCTTTTGAGCTCTGGGTTCTCTCTATTGGTTGCAGCAGTGGCTTAGGGACCCCTGGAGTCTGAGTTGCCTTTTAGACACCTAAAATTAGGTGAGGTGGTCTCACTCTGACTTAGCTTCTCCCCTACTTTCATCAGAGTCTGTTTTCTTTGGGGGAATTTTAATTCCATTTTGAACGGTTGTGGTGTTCTGAGATGAAAACTTGAGCCTAACCCTTCTGCCTGAGCCTGGGGAGGGCTGGGAGCTCTGCAGTACTCTCAGGGAGTTGTTAAATCTGAGCAGGGATTTACATTTATTATTGGGTATTCTTTGCCACGTGCAGTCACAGGGATAGTGGAATAGCCCAACTTCCTGAGTCTTAAATTCCTTGTGTTACTAAAATGTACCCAGCCCCTAAATATGTATTTACTGAAGTTTTGCCAACTTGGTATCAACTTCAAATACACCAGTAAATCTCTTGGGCACGTTACCCAGGTTTTAAATGAATCCAAGCTCAGAAGGGCATTCAGGCAGTGTTGGGGTCCATGGGAGAAGCTTTTCCTGCTGCATCTGGCATGGGGGATGCCTAAAGGAACTTTGAAAAGACTGGGATGCTTCTAATTTATCAGGTTACACTTCATGGATGCAGGCTAGAACTTCCTACCTTTTATTTCTTTTTAATTAAAGAAAGGATGGTTATAGATTAAAAAGCAGTGAGTGAGTTGGAGAGAAAACTGAATGTGGAGAAAACGTTGTTTTGACCTACTTAGAAGGGATGAATGCTGTAAAGTCACAAAGTTTTAGAGAAATAAAAACTTTGGTTTTATAATTCCCTTGCACTTGCAGCACAGGAGTAGAAAAGCTGCTGAACAGCATTTTCAAGGAGAGAACTCACTGCCACGAGGTGTATTTGAAACGAGGATTTTAGCAGGTTTTCAGTGAAGCTTTTTTTGGGGAATGAAAGAGGGGGGATGGAAAGGTCACATCAGGAAGAAGTGTTTCTTTAGGTGTCTGGAGCTGTTGAAGAGCTTCTGTGGGCTGTTTGATTCAGTATTGTCATTGGGAGGCTCCTGCTGACTCTGGTTTGTGTTCCCATCCCTGTCTGCGGGCCAGAGTTCAGCCAGGGTGTGAAATATGTTGAGTTGTGCCTTTCAGCAGTGCTGTGCAGGTGCCCTTGGTGAGCCTGGGATGGCAATTCCTGTTTTCCTGGTACCAGATCAGGTGTCTTGGTTGGGAAAACCCGACCAGCTCACTTGAGTTGCCATAAAAATTGTGATGCAGGTCTTGGCATAAACTGATTCTCCATGAGCAGCACTTCAATTTGTGTTTGAAATGGGGATGGTGGGCTGGTGCCTCTTGCAGGAGCTCCGTGTGTAGGGAACAATTCCATTCCAAACTGTTCAGGGGTTTGTTTTAGTGCTGCCAGAAGAGGCAGTGGGAGAATGGAGGGGTTTTACCCCAAAGAAAGGGAGGGTCCTGCTTGCAGTGTCTCAGGCTCAGGCTGGAGGGAAGCATGGTTTCTCTTCCTGCTCAGTCCTTGGCCTCTGCTGTGAAGTTCCATATCTGTGTTTCTTCAAACCTCTGATGACACAAGGTTTGGAAGGCTGGTCCCACTTCCACAGTCAATCAGGTTGCATTTCACAAAAAGGGAAATAAGTGTGTGTGTGATTTTAATTTTAGCTCCATGGATTTTTCATAAAGTCCGTGATGCTTTCTGGGGTAATGCAGTTACTTTTTCCCTAGGGCAGTGCTCTAATTCACATTGTTTTGGTTCCTTTCATGGCAGGTGGAGCAATTCTCGCCCTCTGCTTTCTCAGTTTATCTCATAGTCAGCCACTGAAGTTATTTGACTGCTCTGGTGGGAGAACACAGTGTTTAAATCAACAAATCTTGAAGGCTTCATTCAACCAGGTGCCTAAAGCTGAGGTCTAGAAACTTCCAGCTGTGGTTAGAGAGCTGACTTTTTGTTGCTTTGCATTTATTTTCCTGGCACTGACTTTGCTGCAATAATTGCTTAAATGGCCTTTTAAAGACCCTGAATGCAGAAAGAGAAACAAGAATTGAAAGAATAAAGGCATAGCTGTGGCTCCCTCTGCCCACAGCTTTTCAGATGGTTAAATAAAACAGTGAAAAAAGGAGCACTTTACCTTCTCCCAGAGTTTTTGCTATCAAAAACAAACCCTTGTGCCTCTTTCTGTACTCAGGGAGGTCTGCGTGGTGTGAGAGGGAGCAGGTGGAGGTGATAACTTTGGATCCTGCTTGGAGAGGCCTCAGTCACTGCTCCTGCTGGTGAGGTTTGTGTCTCTGTGTGCTCCTGCACTGGGGAGCAATTTTTGGATGTTCTGGAGCTCTCTCTGGAGGCTGTGAGCCAGCAGAGCCCACATGGGAGGCAATCCCAGGTTGGGCTGCCTGGAATTACGGGGAATGGATCTCTTAGTGCAGTGTCTCATCAGGAAAAATGGCCAGAGCTCATCCCCAGGGCAGAGTGACCACTCAGGGTTTGGAGAGACTTTCCAGATACATCAGCAAACAATGCTTTGTGTCCAACATCTGTGGCTGTCAGCTGGAAATCAGGAGCATCAGAGGAACTGTCCCCTTCTTAATTGATGGATAGTCTGAGGCTGGAGGGGTCAGATGCTCCAAGAGGCCTTTGAGACACCCCTGGGCAGAGCCTGGTGTGAGTTCAGCACCAGGGGTTAGACTGGATGCTTCACGTGTACTGACCAGGCCTAAGAAGACTTTCAGTTTGCTGGAAACATCTTTAAATCTCAGATGGGCACCAAAACCCAGGAAGTTTAGGGAAAAATAAGATTGTTTGAGGTACTGGAATGCATCACTTTTAGAATCTAGAGCTGCCAGTGCTGTTTGGGCAGGAATTGTACCCAAATCTTTCAGGACAATGCAGTGGGAAGGAGATATTAAATATCAGGGAAAGGTTCTTCCCCCAGAGGTGCTGGCACTGCCCAGGCTTCCCAGGGAATGGGCAGAGCCCCAAGGCTGCCAGAGCTCCAGGAGTGTGGGTTTGTTGGGGTGTCTGTGCAGGGCCAGGAGTTGAACTTGGATGATCCTGGTGGCCTTCTCCAGTTCAGGATATTCTGTGATTCCATGATTAAGATGGACTAAAAAATGCATTTTAAAAGGGTAGAAAAAGGGGGAGATTTTTTTTTTTTTCCCAATGGAAATGAAAAAAGAATTTGGGTGGGTTTTGGGAAGGGCTGTTCTGGTGAGCTGGGTGCTGCTGGGTCTCCTCCCTGCTGGCCTTTGTAGGGAGCTGCTTGTGCTTGGAGCTGGTCCAGGCCCACTGGACTTGTCATCCCAGGGTCCTGGTGGTCCTTCATGAGCTAGTCTGGCACCAGGTTCCTGCCAGGTCAGAAGAGACATTTGTCTCTCAGAGGCAGCTGAGGGAGCTGGGAAAGGGCTCAGCCTGGAGAAAAGGGGGATCAGGGGGGACCTTGTGGCTCTGCACAGCTCCTGACAGGAGGGGACAGCCGGGGAGGGGGTCGGGCTCTGCTCCAGGGCACAGGGACAGGAGCAGAGGGAATGGCCTCGGGGGCACTCAGGGTGGATATCAACAGGAATTTCTTCACTGGAAGGAACTGCTCAAGGCAGTTTGGAGTTTCCATCCCTGGAGGTGTCCAAGGAACACCTGGAGGTGGCACTCAGTGCTCTGGGCTGGGTGAGAGGTGGGGATTGGTCACAGGTTGGACTCAGTGGTCTTGGGGGTTTTTCCAGCCTTGATTCTGGGATTCAGAATGTTGTTCAGAATGTTGTTCAGAATGTTGTTCTCCTTGCCTGTTTGTGCTCCGAGGGCAGTGTGAAATGAGGTGCTGGTACCCAGTGGTCTGGCTGTTCCTCCAGTGTGACTCCAGCCTCTTTGGATCCTGCAGGTGAAAATTGCTTTGATGGGAGCTGGTTTGAATCAATCCCCCCTGCTCTGACAGAGCTCTCCCTGTACTTCACGTGTTGCTTTTCATAACTGTCTGCTCTCTGGAGGGAAAACAAGCCGAGGAATCCCTAACAGCAGGTTGATGTAATCACTGCACTGAGCTGCCAGTGAATTGTTATCACTCCTGGTTGCCTGGGGAGCTGCTGGGTTGTCATGTCAGAAAGTTTTTCTGCAAGTACGTGACATTCATAGTTGGATTTTTCAGCTTGGATTTGAAATCTTTGATGGGACAAAGTCATTGATGGAGGAGCAGGGAAATGTTTGGAAGGGAAGGAAAAGGAATGTTATATATGGACATTGTTGTGTGTGAGCTTTGTCAGGCTGCAAAAACCTTGCTGCATTTGAATCACAGAATTATTTTAGGTAAAAATGCATTTACCACACTTCACTCCTGTGTTTACTCCTGCTGTTACCTCTGAAATGATACCATGAATCCTGGTCCTGTTGTGCCTGGTCGCACTGAAAGAGCCAATTCCCACTGAAGAATGTTCCCAGGAGAGCTGGGATAGCCAGGGAGTTATTCCTTGTGGTGTTCTCTGCAGCAGCAGAGCCCTGATGTGGACATTGGGCTGCTGGGCTGTGTGTGGGCCATAAAAGCTCACTGGGACAGCCCTACCAGCAAAGCTTTTCCATGTCAGACTTGCTTTGGGAAGGGCTTTGCCAGGGATCCAGATGCAAGATGGGGAAGAGTTTTGTTTGCCAGGTGAGGTGTTGACATATGGTGCAATAAATGCAGTTATTGGAACAGCCAGAGATGATATTTACCTTGAAAAATCCATTGTTGGGAATAAATGACCACATCTGCAGCTGAGGCTAATGGGAGTAAGTGCACTGCTGTCACCTGGGCCACCCACCCCAGATGTCACCGTGTGAGGATCCAGGAGGGCCGGGCAGGTGGGTGAGGGAACAGCCTGACACCCAGTGCTGTGCTTTAGTTGATGTGGTGGTGGTTGATCCATGGTTGGATGATCCTAGAGGCCTTTCCCAACCCTAAATATTCTGGGATTCTGTAATTTACACCAGGCTGGAGGAGAGGGTTGCTCTTACACTGTGAGTAGCTGTACTTGGAGTACACCTTGGGAGTTTCAACACCACTTGTGACCCTTTTCTCCTCTCTTCCTCCCTCTCCCTCCAGGGTTTAATGCCATGGCTGCAGATGAAAGCGCTACAGAAAAGCAAGTGGGGGAACCAAAAATGGCAGTAGATGGTGAAACCAACGGTTCCTGTGAGCACAGCGAGGGTGGGGCCCACCCAAACCCAGCGAAAAACACTCAGGACAGCACAAAAGTGAGCCAGCAGGACTCTACTACTAAATTAAATAGGATAGCAGAAAATGGCATTTCGGACAGCGAGCCTGGGAAGCAAAACCATCTGAAAGCAAATGACTTCACACAGACTTCTGTCACAGGGAGCAATGGATATATCCTAACCAAGCAGATGGCACAGGAGCAGCCTCTAAGGACTACCAGCTTTGCTTCTCTCGCTGGCCATGCTGCAAAAACCCTGCCAGGAGGAGCAGGCAAAGGCAGGACTGTGGGGTCCTTTGCCCAGCTCCAAGCCACCATGCCAAGCAAGCTCGGGGAGGGCAGTAAGGACACGGATGCTAAAAAAGCCCCTGCTGCTAACGCTGAAGTCAAGGTCCACCGAGCACGGAAGACAATGCCTAAGCCCACCCCCAGCCTGGTAATGTACCTGCCCAGCACAGAGCTGCTGCTGGGCTTGCTCTGGGCTTTCTCTGGGGGTCTGAGGGATACCTGGCTGCATGGCAACATGTGGTGTTTAGAGCTTGCCTGCTGAGTGGATTGATGTTTTTATTATTTTTTATTTTTTAATATATATATGTGTTTATTTTATTTTTTTTCTCTTCCTACAGACAGAGGTGTTAAAATAGTTGGTCACATGGCCACCATCAGCTCTTGTCCTCAGTGTGTTTCTAAATATATAATTGATCAATTGCCTCCTCCAACAGATCTGTGTGAGACACTAAATGGCCTTTCTCTCATGGCTCTATTGCTCATCAGCCTCTGCTGACATCCAGAGCTGCTTGTGAAACAAATTAGATTTCTCCTAAGGTCAACCCAAAGGAAAGTAAGCATAGCATGTAAACTTGAGGCTCCTCCTAAGCTCAGAAGCTGTCAAGGAGCTGCTGATTTGTGAGGCAGCTTGATTGCATTGCTGTAAGAATCATTACAGGGCTAAAACAGATGATGTTTTCACTCCATGTCATTGGGAAATGTCTCCAAAATGCTTAGGGTGGATTTACCATCACTTAATAAAGCAGAGCCCTGCTTTTTTTTTTTTTTTTTTTGGAGGCATAAGGAGATGTCATTTGGTGCATTCATGTCATCGTGGGGAGGACAGAAATGGGTTTTTCCTTGTCATGGGACAAGTTTGGTTATTTTTTGGTTCTTTGGCAGAGGTAGGGAATAGATCCTGCAACAAGGCAGATCTCCACTGTAAGCAGCTGGTTTTCATTCCTGTGATGCTTTATATGACTGCAGTGAGCTGTATCCTCTCATTGTGTGTCTGAGGGTGGAGGGACACTGGCCTTTAGGTCAAGGGAAGGGTTAGCCATGGGATCATTCCCAGAAATGCATGGAAGCTTCTGCAGCTTTGTCAAGTCGGTGCAATGCATTGGTGCTGTGATCCAGCAGATCCACAGGGGCCCTCAGATGTCCCCCTCATCTCAGCACAGCAGTGGTGAGGGGTGAGGGGCTCCAAGCTGGGAGTCCCTGTGGTCTGGAGCAGGGAAAGAGAGAGAAAAAAGGGAAAAAGAGAGGGTGGCACCTCAGCAGCCCCAGATGGGAGAAGGTCCCGTGGCTGCAGCACCACCTGTGCCTCGGGAGGCAGCTGGGAGTGCAAAGAGCACAGCAGGATCACAGACTGTGGGCACCAGGCTGGGGAGAGGGGCAGAAGCCACAGCTGCCTGCCAGGATTTCCAGCCAGCCCCCCTAACCACTCATTTCCCCTCTGCCTTGCCCTGGCTGTGTTTGAATTCTCTGCTCTCACCCCAGCTGTGTTTCCTGGCTTGCACAGGGAAGCCCAGCTGCCAGCAATCTCCCATCACGGTGTCTCTTACCCAAGGAAAGCTTGGCAGCCCAAACTGCCTCCAGCCCCCAGTTCTGCACTGGAATTAGGCCAAGCAAAGCCCCAGACCCTGATGGAATTTATCAGAGAGAGATCCCATGGGGCTGAGCAATTGAAGGAGGCAATTCCTTCCTAAAAGGTGACTGCTAGGTTGGGAGGGAGTGCTTCCCTCATTCATATTTTATGATACATCAGAAGAATATTTGTATTCAACCCCTTGAGCTTCGAGGTTTGTCTCTGGGAAGTGGCATGTGGTGTTTGGGAGTGCTGGGACACAGCTCACTGGGATGGGGCTGCTGATCCTTCTTTGCTCACACCACAAAGGCAACTTCAAAAAACCAAAGCCTGCACTTGTTGGGCTGCTCTAGAAAGTACATAGCCTGTCCTCAGCCCCTCTGGGCATTTGCCTTGGGCTTAAAATAGGGAGAGAAGCAACGTTCCCAGGAAGGGTGGTGAGGAGAGGCTGTTCCCATGTTCTCTGCTCAAGCCTCTGCAGCTGAATGGGAACCCAAGATTTGATCTCAGTTCTACAAGACAATAAAACATCTGTGTGTTCAGCCTTCCTGATAATTACTACCTCATTTTCCTCCATTGTCTCTGGAATTTACATGCTATTTTCTTTGGAGCAGCAGAGTCCTTGCTGCCATTTTTCTGTCCCAATTATTTCTTTGTTGAGCTGCTTAGAGGAGGCTCCTCAGCTTAGGAGCTTTTCCTGTACCAACCTTCACACCTTCTCCCCTTCAAAACCTCCATGAAACAGGTGCTGTATCCCAGGAAGTAAATTGTGGAAATCACCCAGGAACTGATATTACAGGACACAGTAGCTTGCTTGGCTAATATTTTTTAGGGCATTGTTGTTTTCTTGGTGAAACTATTCTTGCAGAATGTTCTGCCTGGGAGGAGGAGGGGAAAAAGGTATTTTGCTGCCTGCAAAGTGTGAACATTTGTTCCCCCTGGCTCCTGCAGAAACCCACTGGGGCCAAAAAATTGTTTTCTGTAATCCAATAGCTGTCAGGGGACCGTGGTAACCTTTTCCTGCACATGTGAATTGGTCTCTGAAAGGAAGAAGAGACTTTTCTCACCAATTTAACCAGCTTTTTCTCTGTTTAGGAGTTGCTTCCTGAATTGGGATCGAAGCTGAATCTGAAACAGGTGACAATTTTAATTGATGTTGTCGCATGTTAAGGTGATTTTTGTACAGAGAGCATCATTCCTGCTCCCCTTCTGAATAGAGCAGTAACACAAGCACTGCCCTTTTGGAAGAAACTTTCTTTCACTCCTAATCCATTTTACAGCCCTGTTAAGAACCCGAAAGTTTCCAGGGCCAGGCAGCAGACTGAAAGGCAAGTGTGTGTCTGTATGTGTGTCCTGTGCTGAGCTTAACTTCAGTAAAACATAAGGATAAAGGATGGTAAAGGTAGTGAGAGCATCCCAGAGTTAGCTTTGGAGACAGGAGAAGTAGATGGATTAATTGGAAGTCCCAGGTTGTGTTTCCTTTCCTTGGTGACCACAAGGCTGGAGTTTGGGGTGTGTGTCTTTGGTGGTATTTTTTATTGCTGTGCAGAGGACTGGGTCAGGAAATAGTGCAAAAATCCTTTAAATGAGTGTTTTGGCCTGATTCACAGTGTGTCCCCAAAATGCCAGGTGCCAGTTTAACTGGGGGAGGCAATGTGGGCAGGGAGGAAGAGCTTGGAGCAGGAGATGCTTTCCTTACGTTGGTCTTTCTACCAATTTCATTAAACTATTCCTTTAAGTAGCATTGCCATTAAATACCTGATCCCAAAGCTTTTAAACCGCCTCCTTTGTAGTGCTGCTGTGCTGGCCTGGGCTGGGGCTGCTCTGCAGGAGCCTCTGGCTTAGAGAACACCCTGTGGCCATCTCCTGGGGCCGTGCAGGTGGCAGCCTGGGCATTGCAGGGGTCTGGGATTGCTCAGCAAGCTCTGACCCTCCCATGTGCAGGAAACATAAAGCAAAGGGGCAGGGCCTGATGGGGGTGATGATAATGGGGATATTGTGTCCTTGGGGAGGACTTGGAAGGTCCATCCAGGACCCTCTCCAGAGGTGCTCCACTGGATTGAAAGAGTGAAGTCTGTGTGTGTGAACTTGGGCAGAGTTAAATATGGAATCACAGAATCTCCTGAGCTGGAAGGGACCCCAAGGATCACCCAGTGCCACCCCTGTCCCTGCCCAGACCCCACAACAACCCCACCCTGTCCATCCCTGGCAGCGCTGGCCAAAGGCTCCTGGAGCTCTGGCAGCCTCGGGGCCGTGCCCATTCCCTGGGCAGCCTGGGCAGTGCCAGCACCTCTGGGGGAAGAACCTTTCCTGCTCTCCAGCCTGAGCTGCCCTGGCCCAGCTCCAGCCGTTCCTGGCTCCTGTCCCTGTCCCAGAGCAGAGCTGGAGCTGCCCCTGGGGAGGAGCTGCAGCCCCCGGGGAGCTCTGCCCTCACCTGCCCCAGCTGAACCATCCCAGTGCCCTCAGCTGCTCCTCAGGGCCCCTCCAGACCCTGCCCCATCTTCCCTGGTGGGAAATCTCCTTTGGAGTGTCAGTGCTGCCTTTGGGTTGCTGCAGAGGGAAGTGAGAGTGAAGGCTGTCGTGCAGTACATTTAACCTGATATTTAACTGCTTGTGCTGGTGCTGGAGGCGGCCGTGCTGGCTGGAGGTGCTGCCCCAGCCCTGACCACAGCCCACAGAAATAACAGCCCTGGCCCCAGCAGAGGGGTTGGTTAAAGTCGGGAGCCCTGGTGGCACATCTGCTCTGGGCTCCCCTCTTTCGTTTTGACTGATGTGTGACGCTCCCTTGCCTTGGGGCAGTTTGGTGCAGGAGGGGACAGGGATGAAATCCACACCCCCGAGAGTGCTCTGCTTCAGAAACACGATTAGTGCAGGTTTGGGGCCACATCTACAGTTCAGCTCAGTCTACCTGGCTGCCTAAATCATGGTTTTATGTAGATATGGGACTGCATTCACATCAGTGCAATTGTAATCAAGTCACTGTGGAATCCCCCCTCTACTGGGCACATATTAATCAGCAGTTGAAAGGTGGCCCAGCCATGCAGCTGGCCTGGTCTAGACTAAGACCAAGCCTTGCAGGTTTGTTGCTCCAAGCTAAGGCTTTGTTAGGCTCCTGAAATTCAGCAGTGAAAAACACAATCCTGCAGCAGCAGAGAAAATGCAGAGCAGCACCACTGCAGCTCCTACAGGCACTATCATCTGCTTGTGATCAATTTTTTATAGCAGACTGATATTTCTTGCTTAGCCACCACTCACCAGTTGTTAGAGGCAGATCCCCCTGGGAGCTGCTGCTTTGTGCTCTTCAAAGGCAGCACCTTGGTACAAATCTCCTGACCCCGTTCCTGATGGATGGAGAGGCAGAGCTGCTCCCTGGCAGCTGCCCTGTGGCAGTGCTGCTCAGCTCACCCCTCCTGCCCAGCTGGCTCTGGTTTGCAGCTCCTTGTGTGCTGGAGATGAAAGTCCTGCCCAGCAGAGAACCTAATCCAAGCCTGAGGTGGTTTCAGGCATCGAGAGCCCTTCTGCAGAGCTCTTAGAGCTGCCCTGCTCCCAGGCAGGACCTGTGCCTGTGTCCTTCCACCAACACTCTGGTTTCTCTCCCAGCTTGCTGGTTTTAGTGACGGAAAAACCCTTTAAATGCTGTCATGTGGAGTTTATAGAGCCAACACGAGGGTCCATTACTGAGGTTAATTTGTTCTGTACTTTTGCTTTCAGGGAAAAATCCAAAACAACTGAGGATATTCTGTCTTTTGCCATTTTAATAACTTCTCCCTGCTGCTGTCGGGGACTTCTGTGCCAATAATAGAAACGTGGTTGATCCCATTAAAATGTAGACAGCACTTGAGTTTTAATTTTTGTAAACACATCAAATATCATGTCCTTGCCCCAGTCTAAGCAGTTTTCTTGGCTGTATTTCTCACAGTGGGGTTGGACATAGTGGTGATGCCATTTTTGCTGTTTCCAGGTACAGTCATTGCTAGAAATGTTGGAATATCTGCCCACCTTCTTCACTATTCCCTCCATGAAGTTGTGACTTTCCAGTCTTTTGAATAAGATGAGCTGATAGCACATGAGAAGCTGCAAGAAGGAAGATGTTGCTGTTGCAGTTCCTTTTTCTCTCTCATTTACAGTCCTTTCTTGGCCTCCAGTGGCCCATAACATGTGGCCACAGGGAGCTCAAACTGCATCTTGGAGTTTCCTTTGCATGGCATTCTGCTCCCAGTACTTCTCTCAAAGTGTGGACAAAACCTGTTTAATAAGAATAGCAAAGATGTGACTTTTATGTAGCTGAGAACCAGGAAAGGTGGTGAGAAAACTGACTTAAAAATTTGTGCTGATCCTTTTTATTATAATCCTTAGATGTAATAGTTTTATAAACACAAGAAATCTCTTCACCCCCTTCTGTGAATTCTTGATTTTTACCATTGCTGCATATGCCTCCAAGCAAATCTTTATAGCACTAGACTTAATTTGATTTAAAAAAACTTTTAGCAGAATTGCCATGAAAAAGTCACATTTAGCTGTTGTCGTGCAGCCTGTTGAAGATTTTGAATTTATTTCTGTGTTGTAATTATAGAGACTGAGACAAACCGCAAGCTAATAACATAATACTTTTAGATTTAAAAATTGGATTGTATTCTTCCACACAGCCTGGCATGACCCAAGTGTGAATTCCTGGTGTTTGGGAGTGACAGCACCTTTTGTCAGAGGCCAGTTGCAAAAAACTGCACTTAAAGGACAAAAAATGCAGCCTTTGTTTACACTTGTGCCAAACCTGCCTGTCCCAAGCTCATTTTCCTAATTTTAAGTTAGAATTGGAAAGCATTGGATATATCAGGGGACTTGAGAATTCTCAGAATAATTGTGTAGCCAAGAGTTACTGTTAACCTTTAGATCTATAAACTCAGGACTTTTAAGAGGTATAAATAGTATTGTTGAGACTATTCTTGGCATACTGTGCCCTGCACTCCTGACGTGCATTTTTAAGGGGTAGAACAACTGGGAGCAGACTCAGGAGTGATCCAGAATATGATGCTATGGCCACTTAATTTGCTCATTCTATGAAAATTATTGAAGAGAAAGTTTAAAAAGAAAAAAAAGAAGTTGGTCATACTCCATAAGTATCTCCCGGGAGTGAGAGCTTCTGATGAGACAAGGCTTTTTAATTCAGTTGCAAAAACATAACGCATTTAATTATTTGACAGTGAGAGCAATTAAGCATTGGAACAACATATCAAAGGCTGTGGTGGATTTGTCGTCTTTGAAATCGTTAATCCAAGACTTGCTGCCCTTTTAGAAAAGCTGTGGCAGTTGAGCCATAAGTTATGGGCTTGATGCAGGAATCATTGGCACTTTGATGGCCTTTTGCTGTGGGTCATTTCTGATTATCATTAGGGCTTTGCTGGGGCTGGCTCTGCCAGCACCACACACGTGGCACAGCCTAATTAGGGGAATCAGCCTCTTCCCTGTTTGTTCCCAAGGTCACATTGCTGGAGAGCTGTGGCTGGGCTGCCTGGCTGAACCTGAGTGCTTTTATTGCTTCCTGCTTTTTATTCCAGCCTTGCTTCTGCCTGCATTCCTCTTTCTGCTTGGGTTTTTCAGCTGTGGCTTCACAAGTCCTGTAAAGAAGAGTTCTGCAAGTAGAGCAACACTTAAACCTTAGACTCATGGAATGGTTTGGGCTGGCAGGGGCCTTAAAGATCATCCAGTGCCACCCCTGCCACTGTCCCAGGCTGCTCCCAGCCCTGTCCAGCCTGGCCTTGGACACTTCCAGGGATCCAGGGGCAGCCCTGTGCCAGGGCCTGCCCACCCTCACAGGATTCCTAATTCTCAATATCCCATCTAACCCCATCACTCTTTTTCAGTGTGAAGCCATTCCCCCTTGTTCTGGCACTCTGTGCCCTTGTGAAGAGTTTCTCTCTTTCTTGTAGCTCCTTCAGGTACTGGAAGGCCACTGTGGGGTCTCCTCAGAGCCTTCTCTTTTCCAGGCTGAGCAATCCAAACTCTCCCAGTCTTTCCTTGTGTTCTGCTGCTTGGTCTCTTGTTTTGCTGTAGCAGCTCTGCCAGACCTGCCTGCTGTACAGCTGGATTCAGTGGGATAAATCAGAGGGCAAATCCAGTGTAAAATGGCACAGCAGAGGCAGCTTTCACCCCAATGTCTGCTGGCACTGCGGGAGAGAAGAACAAGCAGAGACTTTGTTTCATGTTCCTCCATGTGTTTCCTTGTCTCACAAGGTACCTCCTTGCTGGGCTGTGACAGGAAAATGTTTCAGTGAACTGGACTAAGGGACTTGCCCTGACCTTGCCTTCCCTTTGCCACACTTGACACAAAAGGCACAGGAATAAAAGCACCATCAAACCAAGCCATGGTTGTTTAAAGAATAAACACAGATGGGAAAAGGAAACACAAACACAGTCTGGACCGCTCTGTCTGAGGCTTTTAGAGTATATAAAATTGAGTTAGACACACAGGAAGGGGATTGTTTCCTAAATTAGAGGAGGAAAACATTGAAGTAACATCAAAAGCTGAGAAATGGCACTCAGGGACATGGCTAAGTGGTGGACTTGGTACTGCTGGGTTAATGGTCGGACTTGGTGACCTTAAAGGCCTTGTCCAACCTAGATGATTCTCTGTGAGCTGTAGGAACCCTTCTTTCATAACCAAAGGTGCAGGATTTGGCTTTGCCTTGGGAACAGGCTCAAGTCAGAGCAGGTGTGAGTGGCTGTGGTGCCTGGGAGGGGCTGCAAGAGCGACTACAGAATTCCCTTGGTTTGCAGTAGGAGCCTGGAGCCTGCCTGGGGCCTGGAATAGCAGCAGCTGGAGTGGGAATAGGGGGTTAAGGGAAGCTTGGACAGCTCTCTGTAGATGCCCCTCAGTGTCAAGGAAAGAGCTGCTTTGGCTGTGGTTGTTGTGTGCTGGGCTGGAAGGGGGAGCCTTTGCTGAGGCTCTGTGGTGCCAAATGCTGTCCAAAAGGAAAAATCAATTTCCTTTGCTGCCTGCTCCTCTAGAACAGCTCTGCAGGAGTGTTGCTGAGTGTGCTTGGTGTGACAGGGAATAAGTGCTGTGGTTGAGTTGGATCCTCTTCTCCAGAGGCAGCCAGAGCTGTGTGAGCAGGGTCTGCTCCTTGTCACTGCCTCTGTGAGGTCACCTGTCACCTGCACAGCCTTCAGCCCTGGGGAGTCACTCAGCCAGGCTGGGGGTGTTTGGGCAAAGCCCCCTGACATGCTGGAGGAGGGGCTGTGTGCTCCTGCTGGGAATGTGGTCCTGCCTTCAGATGAAAGGCATTTTGGTCGAGAGAAATGAATTATATTAATTGATTTCCTAATTTTTTTAAAATTACTTATTCAATGTAAAAACTCAATTTAACTGCCTTTTGTTTTCCAGCATGTAAGTAAAGACCCCAAAGATGGGAGAGACAGCAGAGATCAGAAGGAATCCAAGGAGAAGGAGTTTGAGAACATGCTGGACTTTGTGAAGCCCTTGTCGTTGCCCTCTCTCCCGGGCCTTCACCAGTCACTACCTCAGAACCAGAGCTATGTGGCCACCACCAAGTCGCAGACAGGTAAAAAGGGAAGGGCTGGAATGTTGGAGTCCTGAGCAGCTCTCACCTCCCAAACCTGTGTGTGGGGTTGAGAGGGAGATGAGGAGGTTAACAAGGATTAAAAGTCTGGTAGTACCTTTCTGCCACTCCTCCAGGACTCCCTTCCCTTTTTTCTACTAAAAGCTTTTCTTAGAGGAGACACATTGATCTTTTTTTCCTCTGGGATGTTCTGAAGAGGTTTCTATCAATTCTTTAGGGCTTTGAATATCCCCGCAGCTGCTTACCAAGAATTACAACCTTATAAATAAAATTAATTGGGTTCACAGAATTTTTTAGCAGTCTCTTAATAAATTCTGGTGAAATTTCCTTACCATGGAAGATGGAAAAATGCTTCCAAGGAATGGGCTGTGCAAGTGAAAACAGTAACAGTGGTGTTGAAGCTGCCTGTTCCTAAAAGAGCCTGCACAGAGCATCGTTCTGCTGTGCAGTCACCTAAGTCAGCAGCAGGCAGGGAGCTGCAATGTCTGGTTTGATTAGAAGGCCAAGAGGGAGACTTAACAAATTAAGACCCAATCACAGGAGTGAAAGGCATCAAAGAGATTTCCATAGTAGGTGTGAAATGAGGTTAAATGGCAAACAGCTCTTTATGTAAGGTGTCTTTTCCCTGTGTGTTCTCCAGTTATTGTCAGATTGCTTCCATTGTCAGCCAGTATTGTTGGCCTTGCAGTCTCAGTTTGAGCAATTGGATTCCATTCAGCCTCCTACAACATCAGCAGCACTGCCAAATGCAGGATAATTTAAGGATTTGATGCTGTGTGTGCTGATGGAGGGGCAGAAGTGGAGTGTGCAGAGGGCACTCAGAGTTTGGGCAGCTCTGCAGCCCTGGCAGGAAGCTGTCTGTGTCTGCACATCTGTGTGTCATCTTCTGCTTGACTGGTAAATAAATCTGTTGGAGTGGGAAGTTTTCCCAGGTCGCGCCCTCAGGTGTGATTTCATAGAATCACAGAAGGTTTGGGTTGGAATGGACCTTAGAGCCCACCCAGTGCCACCCGTGCCATGGCAGGGACACCTCCCACTGTCCCAGGTGCTCCCAGCCCTGTCCAGCCTGGCCTTGGGCACTGCCAGGGATCCAGGGGCAGCCACAGCTGCTCTGGGCACCTGTGCCAGGGCCTGCCCACCCTCACAGGGAACAATTCCTTTCCAGTATCCCATCCATCCCTGCCCTCTGGCACTGGGAGCCATTCCCTGTGTCCTGTCACTCCAGGCCTTTGTCCAAAGTCCCTCTCCAGTGCAGCCCCTACTCTCTATCTCTTCCTTTCATTCCTGAGCAAACTTTGGGTTCCTTCTGCTTCTCTTTTCCAGCTGCTGCAGTATCTCGGAAGAAAAAACGGAGAATGGGAACCTATAGCCTGGTTCCCAAGAAAAAGACCAAAGTGTTAAAACAGAGAACAATGATAGAGATGTTTAAGAGCATAACTCATTCCTCTGTGGGTGCCAAGGTAAGGGCAGCACTGAGCCCACTGCACGTGTTTGTTGTCACTTACATGTCCCTTTTTTTGGACACCAAACCCATGTGGTGGTGCAGGGATGTGCTGGCTTGTTGGGATCAACATCTTCCCTTCTGAGTCTCCTCTTCCTTCTGGCAGCAGCTTCCTGCCCAGAGCAGCCTTGCTGCTTTGGGAATGACTGTTCCAGAGGGGCTGTTCAGGTAACAGCTCCTCAACAAACTTTTTCCAATGAATGTTCCCCTTCTGTCCTGTGAATCCTGGGCAACTGGAGAGATTTCAAGCATGCCCCTTTTTGGCTTGGTCCTCAAGGTCTCGTGTTGCTGCCTGAGGCTGTACAGAAAAACACTTGGTTACTTATAAAAGTTTAGACATGGATTCACTCCTGATGAAATTCTGCTTTTGCTGCGACCTGTGTCCTGAAGTTTTGGTCTTAGAATTCAAGGAGAACAGTGCTAGGATTTCAAGGAGTGATATGAAAATCCCAGTGTGATGTAACTTCCCTTTCCATTCCCTAGACACTTTCCTGCATCCCTGGTAGAGCTGCCCTTCCATGCTGGAATGGGGCTCTCCCCTAACACCCCATGCAACCATGTGAGTCTGGAATGACTCCTTGTGGTCCCCAGGTCCAGCAGGGTGAGGTGACACATGGCAGGAGCTCTGGAGGGATGCAGAACCAGCTTTAGAGCTCCAAGCACAGAGGAGAATCTGGGATGGATCCAGCTGCTCTGTCCCAGGAATTGATGTTGTCTTTGTGTCTCGTGTGCTTGGGCGACATCCAGAGTGACAAGGACCTGGGGGATAGCAGCCCCCACGTGAACGGTGAAAGCATAGATGTGGACTCTGAGGAGGAGGACTCGGATGAGTTGGAAGAGGAAGATGATCATGGAGCAGATCAGGCAGCCATGTTCCCCGTGGATGACAACAGGACCTCCAAGGACAGCGCGTCGGACGCAGACAACGCCAGGAAGGTGATGCCTGTGCCCTGAGCAGGGCCTGAGGAGCAGGATGGGGTGTCAGGGATAGGAGGGGCATGGATTGAAGCAATTTCTAGGGTTTTTTTCACCTGCAAGATGACAGAAGGATCAGCAATGGTAGAGAGGCTCTTTGTGACCATTTCCTGCTTCCCATTGCATCTGTGAGGGTCTCCCCATCTCCCACCCAGTTCCAGCCCTACAGTTCTGGGATCCACTCTGCAAAACCTCCACCACATGTAGTTCTGGGATTCCCTGAACCAATAGGAGACATCTTCCCAATCTTGCTTGGGAAAGCACTAAAATAATCTAATTGGGTTTTTTTTCCCCCAAATTTTGATATGCAATACAGGCATGAGGCTAGTTTGGGATTATCAAAGAAGTTGAAATTTATTTGGAAGACTTTATTCTGAAGTTAATTTTTTTTTTTTATCCGTCTACCATCCCCTTGGGTGTTCCATGATGTGATTGGAATTCATTGAGCTCAGTGCATGTGCAGGCTGGGGCTGGGGTTGGGGTGCTCTGATATTTGTGGGGCACAGCAGGATGGTGGGGGTGCTCTGCTGGGATCACCGGGGTGGAGGGGGATTCTCTCTTCTGGGAGACCCGACCTGACTGACCCATTCTGTTCTTGGGCAAATGGTGGCTGCAGATCGATGATGGCGAGTCTGAGGAAGAGCAAGAGTCAGTAGAATCAGGGGAGGAGGAGGAGGATGGAGACGAGTCTGACTTGGTAAGCTGGGCTGCTGAATGTGTTTTTCAGCCCATGGCCTGTTGATAATAATTTTCCCCCTTTGCACTGCTGCCAGAAAGAGAGAGAGGGAGCAAAGCCAAAGCGGTGTAGTTTCAGGTCTCCTTGACAAAACTCATTCTCTGAAACCACCCACACACGGAGTATTGTTTTCCACAAGGTGCTTAACCCTGATCCGTGGCACAATTAATTACTTTCTGATGCTAACTAATGGGCTTTTGTTGTTTTCAACAAGGTGTTGACTGCTTTTAATCATTTGTATGTTAGCAGAGGTGTTTAAGGGTGCCTGAGTTCCTCAGATGCACAGTTGGCACCTGGTAGGAGCCAGCAGAGCTTTCTCACCAGCCCGAAGTTCTGCTGGGGTGGGGTTGTTCCCAGATCCACTGGCCCAGCCCACAGCCTAAATTCACTGTTCCTGGTGAGCAGCTCTTACCAGAGAGACAAACAGCACTCAGACAGACAGACAGACACTCTCCTCTCCCTGGGGCCTTGGTCATACAGCACCAGGTCAAGACTTTCAGCAGCTGCTGGGGATTTCTTCTTTTTATTTTTAGATGGTTGGTGAAGAGAACCTGATGATTTTTTAATTTAGATTGTTTGTTGAATATCTCTGTCTGCCTCCTTCCCCTTTCCTTAAAAACTGTCCTTCCACAGCCTCTCAAGTTGAGGAGCCAGCATTTCAGGCACCCAGCTCTTCAGTCACCTTGAGAAAATCCTTGATGTTTTGAGCTGAAGGTAGAATCATGCTCAAAAAACACATCAGGTGAATCCCTGAAGCTCTTTAGGGTCTCGTTCCCTGTGCTGTGACACTGCAGCAGCCCAGGAGGAGCAGGGGTGTGCAGCCTGGTTATGTTTTGGGTGGCTCAGGCCAGTCTGATGTGTTAGCCCAGACCAAGGCTTGGGCTGGAACTCACATCCAAACTCCCAGGTGGGATCTCCACATCCTGGACAGAGGTTTGAGCTCTGCTGGGTCACTCAGCTCCCAGACAGGACTGGCTCACACACAGACCTCTCTCCCACAAGCAGAGCGACGCAGTTGGGGTAAAGCCACGTGCTGAGCCCACACTCAGGGGGTTTGGGGCAGCCCAGACACCCTGGAGAGCCAGGACTCAGCTCCATGTGTTCCCTCACTGGAACAGCAGAGCCTGGCACAGCTGCTGTGGAGGTGGGGCCTGATCCAGCTGCTGGTAGTGGTACCAGGAGGTTTTTCCAAGGCTTTGCTGACAGTTGGATAAGCATCAGGAGCTGGGAGTTTCAGTCTGAACATGAATTTTATGATTGATATATTAAACCCTGGCAGGGTTGAGGTGCCTCATTCCTGTTCTGATGTTGACTTTGAAACACCACCCCAGACAACTGATTTTTTTTTAAACCAAAACCCAAAGTCTGTTGAGATTCATACGTGTGGCTGAGTATTTGCTGCATGATTGGTCTGTGCTGCCCTGTTCCTGGCTCAGGGAGGGGGCTGCTCTGCTGCTCTGGAGTTCAGTTCCCCTGGGTCCACTCCAGCCCTGCCAGGTGGCCCTTCAAGTGCAAAGTGGGTTTTTTTTTGTGGAGAAACATGAATATTTTAGTTTGAAAACCCAACTGCCAGAGCTCAAGAGGCGTTGGAACAACCCTCTGAGGCACAGGGTGGGGTGTTTGTTCAGGACCAGGAGCTGGACTTGGTGGTCTTTGCGGGTCCCTTACAGCTCAGGATACTCCGTGATTCTGCAATTATTTTTTGGGAGAAGCTGGAAGTGTACACGTGCCTGCCCACTTGCAGTGCTGCTCATGAGCGTGGTGTGAGGGCCTCCATGGAAGAGAAAGTGCAGCCTGCCCTGCTAACAGACAGGAAATCCACCCACACGTGTGCCTGAGTTTCCTTTTCAGTGCTATAAAGGCACCTTAGCACCCCTTGGTTTCAAAGCCCTGGTCCTTCTCACACAGCTCGAGCTGGGTGAGGGCTGTTCCACAAAGGGACCCTGGTGCCACCATGCCTGACGTGCACGTGGCCTCTCTGGTTCTTCAGAGCTCCGAGTCCAGTGTCAAGAAGAAGCTGCTGAAGAGGAAAGGGAAGACGGACAGTCCATGGCTGAAACCCACCCGCAAGAGGAGGCGGAGGAATAAAAAGAAACAAGGCGGTGTGCTAGGTAATTAAAGGGGTTTTGTTCCTAAATCCCACCCCAGGAGCCTCCCAGGTGTAGGGGGAAGGATCTGAGGCCTGTAAGTCTGCAGTCTCACTCTTCCTTCCTGAGGCTGGGCTGTGATAAGCCAGGCTGTGAACTTGACCCTCACTGCCAGGAGCTGCTGGTGTCACTGTCACAGCAGAACTCGTGGCTTTGTCTTTGGAATGCTGGAGGAACTTCATTTTGTTCAGCAATCCATTTATTTTAGAGTATCCCAAAAAAGGCCCCATGGGGCTTACAAAAAAGGAGGAAGAGGAATTTTATATGGGGAGATAGTGACAGGACAAGGGGGAATGGCTTCAGACTGAAAGACAGGAAATTGATGTTATCTATACAGGAGAAATTTTTCCCTCTGAGGGTGGGGAGGCCCTGGCACAGAGGTGACTCCCCCTGGATCCCTGGCAGTGCCCAAGGCCAGGCTGGACAAGGCTTGGAGCAGGCTGGGCCAGTGGAAGGTGTCCCTGCCATGGCAGGGGTGGGAATGGGATGGGCTTTAAGGTCCCTTCCCACCCAGAGCAGTCTGGGCTTGTGTGACGTGTCCATATGGACTCCTGTCCCATAAGCTCAAGGAGCACGTTTAGATGCAGAAGGAGAAGAAAGAACCACCCTGGAATGGTGTTCCATTGCTGTTGTGTGGGTGCTGGAATGTGCAGCTTGGCTTTGCTCCTTGTGGAAGAACCACAACATTTGGAAGGAGCTGCCTCAGGCCCATCTCAAGTGTGGGTGTTGTTCAGGGGCTCCCTCTTGTTTGTCCCAAGTCACTGAGCACCAGAGAAGGTTTCAGTGAGCTCTGGTGAGAGGGAAGAGGTGAGGAGAGGCAGGAGTGCAGGTTGGATGTGATGCTTCTCTTTGGGAAAGGTAACAACATGAGAGAGATAAAGTGGATAGTGCAGCTGTGCCTCCAGCTTCATTGCTGAGGTGTCATACATCCACTGCCACCAAAAGGTTTATTCTTCTAGGTTGCTAATTCGGTGCAAAAAGGTCATTTTTGTATCAGCAGCTTTTTGGTACTTCTAAGTGAATTGACCATTTTTCAGCCCCTGCTCTGTGCCTGGGCTCTGTCACTCACCTGACTCACTCCTCTTCCTCCCAGGGTGCCATGGGGACCGTTGATCCCTGTCACAGCAAATATCTAATTCTGCATTTCACATGCAGGCTGGTTTTCTGCCCCTTCAGTAAGGTTGGAGCTGGTCTGGAAGGGTAACCAAGCTCTCTTGGCCAAGCTGGACTGGCAGGAGCAAAGCAGGAGAGAAGTGAAGCCAGGGGAGTGCAGAGTCAATTCTCTCTCCCACAATCTCTTCCCAGCAGCATCTCTGCTCACTTGGAGGCACAACTTTATTTTTTTGTGTCCCCCTCCCACTCAGCTGGATGTCACCTGTCTCATCCTCCTCCTGAGGTGCAGTTGGCTCTGCCTGGCCAGCGTGTACCTGAGGCCTGTGCAGCACCTGGGGGCAGGAGGCTGCTCAAGCCCTGCTTCATCCCTTCCTTGTGCCCTTTCAGAGGCTGAACTCGTCTCATTTATTCCCTCATGGGTGGAGGTGGAAGCTCAGTGTGAGCAGAGCAGTGCCCGGCCATGCCCGGGTGTGGTGGTGGCACATTCTGTGTGCTCTGCCCTCACGGTTCCCCAGTGAGCCTGCACGGCCCCACAGCCATGGGGTGGCTTTTCCCGTGGGGTGTGTGTGAATCCCCTGTTCCCATCCAGGTGCTGAAGCCTACAAACCCTCGCTGGGCAGCAGGGAGGGCCCCAGCCAGGAGAACAGCATGGAGTACATGGAGGTGTCCCTGGATTCCCTGGACCTCCGGGTGAAGGGCATCCTCTCCTCGCCAGCGGGAGGTGAGTGCTGAGGGTGGGCTTGGGTTTAGCTTTGGGGTTGGAGCTGGAGTTTGGGATGGGTTTGAGAGGGGATTGGCTTGGGGTCGTTGTTTGGTTTGGGGTTGGGATTGGAGCTGGGTTTGGGGTCAGGGCTGGTTTTGTGTCTGAGCTTGGGTTTGGGGACAGGGCTCGGTTGGGGTCTGGTTTGAATTTGAATGTGAGGCCAGGTTTGGGGTTGGGACTATGTTTGGGGGTCAGGTTTGGCGTCGAAGTTATGTTTGGGGTTGGGTTTGGATTTGGGGTCAGGTTTAGGGTCAGGTTTGAATTTTGGGTCAGGTTTGGATTTGGGGTTAGTTTTGGGGTTGGGTTTGGATTTGGGGTCAGGTTTAGGGTCGGGTTTGGATTTGGGGTCAGGTTTGGATTTGGGGTTGGGTTTGGATTTGGGGTCAGGTTTGGGGTCAGGTTTAGGTTTGGGGTCGGGTTTGGATTTGGGTTTGGGGTCGGGTTTGGATTTGGGGTCAGGTTTGGGGCAGGGTTTGGATTTGGGGTCAGGTTTGGGGCAGGGTTTGGATTTGGGGTCAGATTTGGGGCAGGGTTTGGATTTGGGGTCAGGTTTGGGGCAGGGTTTGGATTTGGGGTCAGGTTTGGGGCAGGGTTTGGATTTGGGGTCAGGTTTGGGGCAGGGTTTGGATTTGGGGTCAGGTTTGGGGCAGGGTTTGGATTTGGGGTCAGGTTTGGGGCAGGGTTTGGATTTGGGGTCAGGTTTGGGGCAGGGTTTGGGGTCCCTTTGTTTGGTGGGTGGCGTCGTGCGGGGCCCCGGCTGCCCCCTGGCGGCCACAGAGCGCGCGGAGCAACGGGAATGGGGCGGGATTGGGATGGGATGGGGTTGGAGATCGGCATTAGGGATGGGATGGGATGGGGTTAGGGATCGGCATTAGGGATGGGATGGGGTTGGGGATCGGCATTAGGGATGGGATGGGGTTGGAGATCGGCATTAGGGATGGGATGGGGTTAGGGATCGGCATTAGGGATGGGATGGGGTTGGAGATCGGCATTAGGGATGGGATGGGGTTAGGGATCAGCATTAGGGATGGGATGGGGTTAGGGATCGGCATTAGGGATGGGATGGGGTTAGGGATTGGTATTAGGGATCAGGATGGGATGGGGTTGGGGATTGGGATCAGGATTAGGGATTGGGATGGGATGGGGGTTAGGGATTTGGATCGGGATGAGGGGGAAGATAGGGCTGGACTGGGGATGAGCGTTGGGATAGGGATGGGGATGGGTCTGGGCTGGGGATAAGGATGGATGTGGGTCTGGGTTGGGGATGAGGATTAGGGTAGGGATGGGGCTGAGATAGGAATGCAGCTGGGATGAGCATGAGGAGGTGGGGATGGGGCTGGGCTGGGGGTGAGCATGAGGATAGGGATGGGGCTGGGATGGGGATGAGTGTAGGGATGGGGCTGGGATAGAAATGGGTATGGGTTTGGAATGGGGGTGAGGCTGGGGATGTGGGTGAGGATAGGGAGGGTGCTGGGATGGAATGAGGCTGTAGATGGGATCCCAGTTCCAGTGAGGCTCGTTAGCTCAGGAATACTCTCACCAAGGGTCCAAAGTACTGCCCCAGCCCTCCTGTCCCACTCAGCAGCTGCCCTCCATTCCCTGAATATGCTGATTCAGCATCCCCCCAGAACTGCAGCTGCTGGCCCCTCAGGAATGGTTCAGGAATGGCTCAGCCCTTGGAGGAGGAGGGGCTGGTGCTGTGCCCTGGGTGCTGAGCCTCAGCTGCTGCTCCCAGTGCTGAACTCTCCTCAGATCCAGCATCCCCTGGCTGCATCCGCCCGTCTGCCCCACTGCTCCCTCAAAGCTTGTCTGGCTCCTTTGATAGAGGCACATCAAAGAGAGGGTGGGAGCCTTCCCCAGCAAGGGAGGGTCAGGAGGGATGAGGGATGCTTTCACCAGAGCCTCTGGATGTCAAACAGATTAGGGAAGTGACAGCTTGGAAGGCGAGGAATGAGCTTTGTGATTTGTGCTCCCAGAGAAAACTCTTAAACCTTTAAGATCTTGACAGGATTTTACATGAAAACAGTGAGGACTTTTCCTGGCCTTGTATGTCTTGAAATATCCCTTTGCTAGGTTTGGGCTTGTAACTTGTTGGCTCAAGGAATTCCTGATGGGATGAAAGGGGTTTGTGCTCGGCTGGCAGGGTCAGAGCCACGGGCAGGGTGCTCTGGGGGAAGGCTGCCATTGCCAGGGCAGCTGAAGAGGAATCTCCCTCAGTGATGAAGTGAAATCTGCAAAACCTCCCGGCAAGAGAACTCTCCATTCCCATTCAAAAGCTTGAAAAATAGCAGCAGGCTTCCTTCTCAGTGTGAGTCAGTCCCAGAGCAGTGGGCAGGGAAAGCTTGGGATAAAAGCTTCAGGGTGAACCAGCCCCAAGGCCAGAGGATTCTGTGCTGTAAACATTGCAGAGATGGTTTGGTGCAGGCCTGGAAGACGAGGGTAGGACTGGAATCAACCCTTTTGCCACTAGGCCAGTGTTTGTCAATCTTGGGGAACCCAGTGGTTGATTTCAATCCAGAGGAACCACAGGAATATTCCCACAGTGACCCCCCTCAAAAGCCCTCATCCACCTTTCCATAGGTTTGTAAGTGTTCAACATCTGAGAGATGAGGAAAAGGCAAGAACATTGGAGCATCTTGCTGCTTTCTTTTCACTGGTTTTTTCTCTTTGCAAAATAAGTAATTTGTGCTTGGCTGACACCAAACAGTCCCAGGAATTTTGTTTTCCCATCTGTGTAATAAGCCTTTGCAAATAGGAGTTTGTGCTTTTGTGATCATCTCTATTTATCACTCCACTGCCTATTCAAATTTCTAGCTCTGAGTGGTTTCCTGCAAATTTCCTGGTGCCAGAGCCCAGTGTTGTGGGGAGGGGAGAGAGGCTGATAAAAACCTGCACCTTATTGCTTTGCCTTTTTGAGGTTTTCTCAGAATAAACTGATCTTAACTTATCACTCTTGATCTCAGCACAGTCAGCTGAGTGTGGCTGGACTGGGAAAAGTGCAGGAGGCTTTTGCAAACTCCAGCTGGTGTAAAAGGGTCTCTTTTACAGGATGGTGCTAGAGCCTGGAGAGCATTTCAGGACATGGAATGGGAAGATGTCACAGGACATGACTGGTGTTGGTGGACTGAATCCTTTCCCCTGGAAGAGAACTGGAGTTAATTCACTGTTTTTCTGTGCCCCAGGTCTCTCCAATGGCCCTGAAGCAATGGAAGTGGATGGTCTGCAGGAAGTGCCCCTGTGTAGCTGTCGAATGGAAACCCCCAAAAGCAGAGAGATCACCACGTTAGCCAACAACCAGTGCATGGCCACGGAGAGCGTGGATAACGAGGTAGGAGCCTGTCCTTTAGCTCCCCACGGCCTTTCCTGCTGAGGACAAGGCCACAAAGAGTGAAAAGCTGTGCCAGGAGCACGTGTGGGGTCATGCAGGGGCTCTGGGCCTGCTAGACTGGGACCCACTGGTGTGAGGAATGGCAGGAATGTCCCCCTCGCTCAGCTGAGGGCTCCAGCACTCTGTGCCTGTCCCAGCACTGGGGTGAGGCCACTGGGAAGGGAGCAGCTGCTGTGTCTGCACTGGGAGAGGCTCTGGGTGGCTCTCTCAAGCTGGTCCTGGCCTGTATGGCTGGATCTGGTTGATGTAACATTCACACTTCAGGCCCCACGGGCTCAAATACAGGAACCTGCATCAGAGAGAGAAAATCCATTCAAGAATTGGAGCTGGTTTGCCTTGACTGCGAAGGAACTGCTGCAAACCTTTCTGTGGCCAGGTGTTGAGTTCAGGAGCTTGGCATGGCCTCTGCTGCCCCAGCCTTTCTCTCTCCTCCTCTTTCTGTCCCAAAGCTTCCATGTCCTGGCAACTGTGCAGCCCCAGTCTGACTGCCTGGCAGGGAGTGCACTCGATGCCTTTGGGTCACAGCTGGGCTGCTTGGGCTCTGCTGGTTCCAGAAGTGTGGGAGGAAGTGGCAGAAGTGACTCCATTCCAAAATCTGGAAAGTGAGAACTGCAGGACAGGAATGCTCTTGATGGATTCTCCTTTTACTGGGAGGCACTTGGGTTTCTTTTCAGCTTCAGCCTCACTACAGCACTCTCACACTCACCAGTGGTAGAACAAGGAATGAGAATATCCCTAGTTCTCCTCTAGGATTCCAGGAGAAGGGTGGATGGAGGGACAAAGGGATAATCAGGTTTGTAGACCAGCTCTGCTTCTCTTAGTATGTGCTGGTACCTGTAGAGAGAGGAATTTCCAAAGAATGGCAAAATTGCTTCATTAAAGAGAAAATATCTTGGGAGACTCATCATAGACAGGAGGGACCCCAGGGTTTCTAAACAAACACAAGGTGTGTGAAAGAATCCCTGCTCCTGGCTATGGTGAGTTGACAGTTCTGTCCCTGAATAAATCACAGGGAGGAACAGCAAAGACCATGCTTGATGTTGGATTCTTTTTGATAATGGGATAAGTGACTCAGAGATGTTAGAGGAATATTATATGTGTGAATAGTGGCTTCTCCAGACTGTCATGTCCTTGGAGAGTGTTATAAATAGTTCTGAGCACCCTGCTGCACTCTCTAATGGTTGCAAAATAGCAATTAATCATGTTGAACTTGTTTTAGAGTTTCTAACAAAAAGTGTGGCATAGCAGTGCAGGGTCTTCCTCACATGGGTAATGCAGCTTTCCACATGTCAATGGAATTTCCTCACCTCAGTAAAATTCCTCCTCAGAAAAAGATCAGTGGTCCCCTTGTGCCATCACTGCAGCCCCTGGGCTCGGGGTGGTGACAGGGATCAGTCTGGCCAAGGTGTCCCAACCACACAAGTCTTTGCAGCTGGAATTTGGGAAAGATGAACTGGAGATGCTGGGGTAGATGATGAGCCTAGGTTGAAATCCATTCTCTTTTCCCATAGGGGTGTTGCGTCTGCAGGGGTGGAATTTAAAAAAGAAAATAGAGAGAAAGTTTAGTTTTGTTGAGAAAAAGCAGCAAATTCTTGGCTGGAGCAGAGGGACAGTCTGTGGCACTGAGTCCCTGACTGACTGTCATGAGCACAATGAATTCTACACCTTCCCTCCAAGGGACCCTTCCTTGGAGCAGCCTTTCACCTTGATATTCCTGGTTTATAAATCTCCTTTGCCAGGTATTTGGGGAAAGTAAGTTATTATCAAGGGGAGCTTGAAACAGACACAAAGAGTGTGGTGTCCTGCTGGCAGTTGACAGCTGGGCTGGGACAGTGGTGGCTGTAGGAGATGCTGCTCCCTCTTGGTGCAGCAGAGCAAGGAACACTGGCTGGGGACAGGGAGCCCCAATTCTGGAACCTGCTGCCAGTAAAAGGACAAGGTGGAGCATGAGAAAGCATGGAATGGTAGGAAAAGGGGGATGGCTTCAAGCTGAAGGAGTGAAGGTGAAGATTGGGAATAAATTTTTCCCTGTGAGGGTGGGCAGGCCCTGGCACAGGTGCCCAGAGCAGCTGTGGCTGCCCCTGGATCCCTGGCAGTGCCCAAGGCCAGGCTGGACAGGGCTGGGAGCAGCCTGGGACAGTGGGAGGTGTCCCTGCCATGGCAGGGGTGGAAGTGGATGAGCTTTCAGGTCCCTTCCCACCCAAACCATTCCATGATTCTGTGATCCTCTGATTTTTAAGCCCAGAGCTGTAGATTGGTGAAATCCTTTGGAAAACCTGCTCCAAACATGACTTTAGCTGAGCTTTCATGAAAGCCTGGCTCTTCATCCCTGTGGTCTGGGCAGGGGCCAGTGCTGGAACCAGTACAGACGATAACTTCGCTGGCAATGAGGAGCAATTATTTCTCCCTTTATCTTCCTGTGACTGGGAGTTTTGAGCAGTAACAAGATTTAGTGTGTATGGTCTCCTTCTCTTGGTCACTGACACCCGCTCTTCCTGGCAAGAGGAGAGTGTGTGTTGTGTGAGTCAGGCCCCTGGGACTGCCCCTTCTGCTGCTTGGCTGTTGCCTATTTCCAGTTATGATTTTGTTGTTGTTGTTGCAAGGAACAAATGACTCGGGGTGCACATGCATGTTAGTTAGTAAATGATGCATTCCTTCCTGAGAGCAGCTTTCACAGCTTCCTGCTGCACTGCTAATGCTCTCTGGCACACAGCTGAATTCCTGTGAACAAGCCAGGGCTCCTCGAGGCAGTGTGCAAAATCTTCCTCTGCACAAGCACAGGGAGTGTTGTGGTCTGCAGTAATTTCATTTCCTTTAATTTCTCCTGTTCCAGCTGGGCCGATGCACAAACAGTGTGGTTAAGTATGAACTGATGCGCCCGTCTAACAAAGTCCAGCTTTTGGTGCTGTGTGAGGACCATAGAGGGAGGATGGTGAAACACCAGTGTTGCCCTGGCTGTGGATACTTTTGCACTGCAGTAAGTTCGTGCTCTCAATCTAGGGAAGGGGGTACCTGTTGCAACAGCTGGAAGCTGAACATGGAGATGGTCCCTAAAGGGGTGTCCTGACTTCCTGGCATCAGCCCCACCTCGTTCCACAGCACATCAGGAGGTGTTTTCAATAGGAATGTGTGTGAGGGCAGCTGAAATCATCACCTTTATCTTCCTGGAGACCCTCAAAGGGTGTTACCAAGGGGATTTCACATGCTGGAAGTCTTGCCTTTGGAATTTCTTTGGAACAAGGGTTTGTTGTTTTTCTTGGTGTACAGATCAATCACATCCAAAAAATGTCTTAGCTTGGTTTGTGGGGGAACCTGTGCCCCCACCTCTGTGTTCCCTCAGGATGGGGAACCTGAGTGATGGCACTGGACCAAGGCAGTGTTGGAGATCTCAGTTAGATTAGATATTAGGAAGATTAAATATTAGGAAGGAATTCTCCCATCTGAGAGTGATGAGGCCCTGGCACAGGTGCCCAGAGCAGCTGTGGCTGCCTCTGGATCCCTGGCAGTGTCCAAGGCCAGGCTGGTCAGGGCTTGGAGCAGCCTGGGGCAGTGGAAGGTGTCCCTGCCCATGGCAGGGGGGTGGAACCAGATGAGATTTAAGGTTCCTTCCAACACAAATCACTCTGTGATCTCCTGCTGCTTCTTCCACCTGTGCCACCGAGGCTTTTAAGGGACTTGGTGCAGTCCTTTAGTGGTCAGTGCCCTGCTTTCCCTGTGGATAAAGCTGAAGGGCACCAACTGAGGCCTCATGGAGTGATGGTGAGGCTTAATTGTGTGATGCTGGTATTTTTCAAGATGACTCAAGGAAAGATGCTGCAGTTGTCTCAAGCATTATTGTAGTAAGTGGAGCCATCCTGGGTTTCTTGCTGAGTCAAAGATCATTTAGAAGATAAAATCCTCAAACCCCTTCAAGGCATTTGCAAAGCTGAAATAGAGTTAATTAGATTGCTTGGGAAGACTGGATTCAGGAGAAGAGGGGGTTTGGCTGGCCTTTCCTTGCACTCTCTTCCATCTCTCAGTGCTGTGTGCTGGTGCACAGAGGTGAACCTGGAGTGTTTGTCTGTGCCACCATCACCAACCCAGAGCACAGCAGGGCTTCAGGCAGCACTGACACCACAGGCAGGGAGTTCTGGGCTCCTGCACAGCAGTTGCAGGGACTTTGCTAGAAAGGGAAAATAATTTTAAGAGGAATTGCCCAGTTTGTTGCATGAGCAGCAAGCTTGTTTGGGTTAATTAGGCTGGTCCAGGCAGAAGAGTCACATAATTTGGGTTACAGTGGGGTCAATGACAGATTCATGCAGTTCTTGAATGGTTTGTAAGCTGTGTTTCAGGTAGCTTTAATGCTGGCTCAGCACAGGTCTGAAGGTTTCTCTTCCAGTTTTGGGGGCGTCCTTACAGTGCACTGGCACTTCTAGAGACACAAGCGAGAACTTCAAGCGTTAGAGGGAAGAGCTGGAAATCGGGACTTCTTTGTTCTGTTTCCCAAGCACAATTCCAAATCTTGCTTTGCAGTCCTTAACCAAGTGAGTTTTTCCCCCTTTACCTTGGTTTTGTTCTCTTCTAAAGAAGTGGCAGTGCTTGCTTTACTGTACTGGACGCAGCAGGGCCGAGAGAGGTGGTGAGAGGAATGGCATGGAGCATGTGAAGGGGCGAGGCACGGGCCGAGCAGGGGCTGAATTCCTTCTCTGTGGTTTTTTAAGGGCACTTTCATGGAGTGTCAGCCCGAGAGCAGCATCTCCCACCGCTTCCACAAGAGCTGTGCCTCGCAGGTGAACGACACCAGCTACTGCCCTCACTGCGGGGAGGAGGCCTCCAAGGCCAAGGAGGTGACAATAGCCAAGGCTGACACCACCTCCACGGTGTCCCTGAGCTACGAGCAGCAGAAACCCGGCGCTGTGGAGGGCAGGGCCGACACCACCACGGGGAGGTGAGCTCGGGGGGATCTCAAACCTCCTGCCAGACCAGGATTTGGTTTGAATTGGGCTCAGCTTTGAGGAATGGCTGTGCTCCTCTCAGTGAGCTGAGTGCTGCCTGGGCTGGCTCAGCTTCAGGAATCTGCAGGATTGTTTTGGGTCACTCGCTGGCCCAGAGCTGAGGCAGAGGCTCTGGAGGTTGGGGGGTTCAGGAGTTAAACCATTCCTTCCTCTTACTGTTAGGAATGGAATAATAGTGGAATTAGTTGATATTGTCAGGTTTGCCAAGTGACAGCCATTCCCATCTGCAGCTCCTGACTCGCACCCATGAGAGGAGGAAAACACAAATCAAACCAGCCCTGTGTTGAACTCTGCTCTGACTTCCCATCCCATATGGCCTTGTGTAGGTGGCTTTAAGACTTGCCCCATGTACCTTGGTCTCCTGTAGCATGGAGTACATCAAGATGTAGTCAGAGGGCAGTGCAATTCCTTACTGGGCAAGTTCTTACCAAAAAAGCTGTAAAATATATTGCTTTGGGTTTCGATTTCAGTTACACTTATCTGTGTTTAAAATGCATTTGCTTTTCTTTTTTGGCGTAAGAGAAACGTTGTGTATTTTTAATGGTTATGCTTTGGCTATCTCTCATTTTTCCTCTTCAGTGGCACTGGGACGAGGTTGTCAGAGGAAGACAAGCCAGAAAGTTCAGCTGCTGAAGGGTTTGACATCCCTGGGTCTTCAGTTTTTCCAAAGCCTACTACTAGCTTGACCCAGGGACCAGTGAAAGAAACCCTGGAAAGTGCCCTGATTGCCCTGGACTCTGAAAAGTAAGCAAAAGACCATTGGGTCACTCCAGTTCCCAGCCAAGTTGCTTAGCCTAGAGAAAAGGAGACTTAGCTTTTCTGGATTTTGGTCCAACTCTGAGCTTTTTTTCTTCACTTCACTCATTAGTCATCCCCAACAGATTTGGGAGAACTGTAACAGCTCTAAATGTCTTATTGATTTCTCTGGAGGATTTAGTTTTCCACTGGCTCTTCAGCTGCAGCTGTAACTTCTGGGCTCCTGTTCACAGTAATGAGACCCAGAATCTGTTGCTGAGCAGCACTGAACAGATCCAGCCCTCTCTGGAACAGGACTGCCTCGGGCTGGAGCTGGAAGTTTTAAAGCCTCCTTCTGGAAATTTGTTTTTCTGGACCTGTACACTGAAGCTGTATCAGAGAATCACAGAAAGTTTGGGTTGGAAGGGACCTTAAATCTCATCCACTTCCACCCCTGCCATGGCAGGGACACCTCCCACTGTCCCAGCTGCTCCCAGCCCTGTCCAGCCTGGCCTTGGGCACTGCCAGGGATCCAGGGGCAGCCACAGCTGCCAGGGCCTGCCCACCCTCCCAAGGAGGGATTTCTTTCATATATTTAATCCTAAATTTCCTGGCTTTCAGTTTGAAGCCATTCCCTGTGTCCTGTCCCTCCATCCCCTGTTCCCAGTCCCTTTCCAGCTTTGTTGGAGCCTCTTTAGGCCCTGGAAGGGCTCTGAGCTCTCCCTGGAGCTTCTCCTCTCCAGCTGAGCACCCCCAGCTCTCCCACCCTGGCTCCAGAGCAGAGGGGCTCCAGCCCTTGGAGCATCTCTGTGGCCTGTCTGGATTCACTCCAGAGCTCCACGTCCTCCCTGTGTCGGGGATCCCAGATTTGGAGGCAGCTCTGCAGGTGGGGTCTCACCTGAGCACGGGGACAGAGGGGCAGAGCTCCCCCAGCCCTGCTGCCCACGCTGGGGGATGAGCCCAGAGCTTTGCCAAGTGCAGGGGTGGCAGTGAGGGGTGACATTCCCGTTCTTCCCTGGGCATTAATTCCGCTCTCTCCCCGCTCCTGCAGGCCCAAGAAGCTGCGGTTCCACCCGAAGCAGCTGTACTTCTCAGCCAGGCAAGGGGAGCTGCAGAAGGTGCTGCTGATGTTGGGTAGGTGCCTCCTGCCCAGGCCTCCTGTCTGGCAGCACTCCCAGCTCCTGCCAGGCAGTGCCAGCGGCCACTTCCCAGCATGGCGCCACGTCATCTTCCCGTGGGGAGGCTCCTGTGGGTGATGTGTCATTGGGAAGGCTTCATCTCTCTGGGAAATGTGCACTGCTCCCCGCTTGTGTCTGCATCTGAGCTGGTTGTGTCCCCACAGTGACCTCCATGTGGTTTGTCCCATCCCCTCTCCATGCCTGGGGTACATACTTGCATCCAGTAGAGAGGGAATAGATTTAATAGATTTCAATTTAAATCAAGACCCATCAGCAAGAAAGCAGAAGGGAAGAGCCTTCAACCATGGGGTTTGTTTTGGGGATACAGAGGTGCCTATCACTAGATACCTTTGAGCTGCTGAGCTTGTTTTTAGCACCCAATATTCCCCAGGAATTTCCCCCTCTGAAGGACACAATGTTTCCTCAGGATGCTTCCTTTCCACTCCAGTACTTTGCTGTACATTTTTGGATGCTCTCTGTTCTTGCCCTTTATCAGTTCCTTTTTTTTTTTTTTTTTTTTTTTTTTTTTTTTTTGTCTAGCGTTTGCTCCATTGTTCCTGTTTTCAATAGCACAGAAATGTTATTCATTGATATTTAACTACAGCCTCATCATACACAACATGTTATCATGCCCAGACATCTTTGTCTGGCTGTCAGCATCATCTGTCAGTCTCTGCACAGCTGTGAAAATCTCTGGCCAGATCCTGAGCCTCTGTGGAGAAATTCCATCCATGTTGCAGCTCTGTATTTGCAGGGGTGCAAAAAGGATCACTAATTTTAATTTCAGTTAATAGTGGTGAGACAGAGCCCAGGTAGTACAAACTCTTTGCTGTTCCCAATTTCTGGGGTGCTTTAAACCAAGCAGCATTTTTTCTCTTTTTATCCTCGTGTGGTGTTTGTTGTTTTTGAGATGAGTTGTGAAGCTGAGGGATGTTGCCTTTGGAAATATAGTAATGCCTTAAAAAGTCATTGAATTTCATGGTGTTTCTAAGCTCTGGGTTTGAGGGCTGTTGCATATTGAATGTGCAGGGGACTGCCCTGAGAGCTTTCTGGTGAAATGTGCAGTGAGACATGAGCAGGCCTGAGGATGGGCTGGGAACCCATCCCTTAAAAGCCTTTAGCTTACATGATTCTCCTGTTACACTTCAGTCTCTGAACTGTGCTTGAAAGTGTCTCTGCTCTGTTTTGCAGTGGATGGAATTGACCCTAATTTTAAAATGGAGCATCAGAGTAAGAGAACCCCTCTCCATGCTGCAGCCGAGTCCGGCCACGTGGACATCTGCCACATGCTCATTCAGGTCTGTCTGCACTTCCAGCCCTCTCAAAAACCATTTGCTGTGGGCTTTGATCTGCCCCACATGGAAATCAGCAGTGGAAAATCCCTCCTGTAAAAACCCTCCTCAGTCCCAGGGTTTGCTGAGGGAGGAGTGGGGCAGAGTAACGGGAGGGCACAACTGGAATGGTCCTGCTGGGCTGTTCTCCAGGCAAGGAGCAGGGGAAGATTTGGTGTGGGCAGGTGGGGATCTGTGCCTAAGCACAGCCAGAGCTGGGCACTGCCAGATGTGCCAGTACCAGCACAGCCTGATGCACTGCCAGATGTGCCAGCACAGCCAGATGTGCTGCCAGGCTGCAGGAGATCTCCAAGCTCTTGGTTTTGATCTCCAAGCCAGGTTGCTCTTGGTGATGAGGGAGCCTGGAAGCTGCCAGGCCCTGTCTTCCCTTCTGTCAAAACCTGAGGAGCTCCTGCAGGATTTTCCTCTGCAGCATAAATGTCTCACATGTGGAAAGGAGTGAAGGGAAGATGCAAGTTTGGTTTGTTGTCTGGGATTTGGGTTCTAACTGAGGGAAGATGGTCAGAGCTGTAGGGGTGTTGTTGAGCCTGCTCCAAAACAATGTGAATAAGAAAAATAAGCATTTAAAAAGTTCTAGTTTTTCTTTTTTGTACTGGTGTCTCTGGTCTGGAGTTGTGTTTTGTTTACTCTATGGGATTGGGAAACCTTAAAGGGCTGCTGAGAAGGCAGCAGTGACTGGCCCTTGGAAATGATCCTACTGGGCTGGTGCATTTCAGCACCTGGAACTGGAGGCTTTCAGGTACTGTTTGAAGGCAGCAATGGACCTTCCTGGCTGCTCTCACTGCAATTACTGCGTGTGAAGACAGTGGAATGAGGAAAAGGAGCAAAACTTGTGAGATATCACAAACAATTTAATTATCAGTAGGGTTGGTTTGTTTCCAGAGTGCTTCATCTTGTCTCTCCCTGAGGTCTGGCTTCTGCAGCAGCCCAGTGTTTGGCTGGGAATGGCCTCAGCATGTTCCACTTGAAATGCCTCCTCTGCCCTGGTTCAAATTTCTCTGGCTGGGGGAAAGAGTCAAACCAAAGGAATTCAGTGGGAGGCACCTGAAAACAGCTCCTTGTGCCAGGTGAACCTGAGTCAGCTGCTGTGAACAGGTGTGAGCCTCACACACACCCCCCTACCAAGAGCTGGGTGTCTGAGAGCTTTTGGGTTTAACTTTTGGATGATTCCTGAGCTCAGCCTGAACCTGACATAGCCATGGTTTGGAGAGGAGTGAAGTGTTGGAGGCACTCTGGGTTGAACTGAACAGATGCTCAGAGACCTCTGTGGAAGTGGTGCCATTGACTTCCACAGGAATATTTAGCCAATCCCCAGGATATTTTTTACAGCTTCTGCCTCCGTTGCCATCAGCAAGTTGTTCCTACTGCTTGTGACATTGAGAAGAGCTGGTTGTTGTAGGCTAAATGATAGACCAGGGAAAACAAAGCTGCTGGAAAAAAGAGAAGGCTGACTTTTCCAAATTGTTACACAAGCAATATCTAGAAAGGAGTACAAAATCTGGTAATAACAGGAGTTATTTAATACCAGCTGTTGGCTTCCTTACAGTTCCTTCCTGGCTGGGAAGGCAGGAGAGGGGGCAGGCAGTGTGTGCTGTTTCCAGAGCAGGTGGACTTACACTGCCTTCTTTCCTCATTCTATTTCTTCTTTTTTCTTCTTTTTTTCCCCCTGCTTACTATGGCTAAATTTCAGGAGAAGATCTTGGTATTAAATCTCTACTCCCACATCCTTCCTCTGCTAATTGTCCTTGTCCTTGCCCTGGCCTCCCAACAGGCTGGTGCTAACATTGACACCTGCTCTGAGGACCAGAGGACCCCGCTGATGGAAGCAGCAGAAAACAACCACCTGGAAACTGTGAAATACCTGATCAAGGCTGGAGCACTAGTAGATCCCAAGGTAGCAGTTTATTCCTTCCCTTTTTCTCCTGAGGAAGCCTCTGTCCAGCATTTCTTCCTTGAAGTTTTGGGTAAAAGTGCCCAGGCTGAGTAGAAATTAACTGGTTTGTCTTGTAGTGAAGGCTGGAGTTGTCATAATCTCATTTTTCTGCTGGCCATGAGCTGTTTGGGGCAAGTGTTGCCACTTGTCCCTCTAGTTTGTGGCACCAAATGTCATGGGGATTTCATTTCATAGATCTTAGTGTCACAAATCCACTGCAGTGGAGCTGATTTCAGAGTGCCCTTCTCTGTAGGCTCTCATAATAAGAGTTTTGGGGTGATGTTTTAAAATAGGCTGGTAATTAGGTGTTTGCCAAGCCAGGAAAAATGACAGAGGAAGCTTTCCTTTCCAAAGGACTGATGTGTGAATTCTTGCAGTCATGCTGCAATGGCAAAATTGAACCCCATCTTTAAACTCTACCCCTTAATTTAAACCAAAACAATAAAATGCAGCTGTCTCTTTGCCTTTAGCATGCTCTGGTTGCTTTGCAATCTTGGAAAATGCACAGACCATTTATTAGTCCCATAAATCAGATGCTGTTTGGAGCACAGGAAGCCTCCCCATTCAAACTTATTGTCACAACCTGCTGCTCCTGGCTGGGTTTGGGAAGGAACCAGCAGCATTGCAGAAGGTATCAGGTGCTGCCCAATCCAGGCCCCAAATGGATCCTTGGGAGGCTGGTTCTGAGCTGGGAAAGGGAAAGGACAGGACAGGCACGTGTGGCTTTGTGCTGGCCACTGTCCCAGGTACCTTGGAGCAGCCCAGACATCTCTCACCTGATTTATTCCTGTGGAAAAGAGGGGAGTTTGTGCTTCTGAAGGTCAAGGGAAGGAGATAAATTCTGAGCTTGCAAAAACAAATTAGAAGCCTCAGATCACAGCTAGTTTATGATGTTAATTAGTTTATTGCACCAGCTCAGGCCTCTGTTTGAAAGCAGTAGCATTGGTTTGGAAGCAGCTTCAGCCCTTAGCTGGGGCAGGTATGTGCAGAGCCCTGGGACTGCAGGGCAGGGAGCTGGGTGGAGGCTCCCCAGCCCCCAGGGTGAAGCTGTTGGTCCTGTTATCAGCATGGAAAAACCCCACTCAAAACCTGAAGAAACTTTTCAATAAAACCTGCCTGCTCTCCCAGGGCTGAGGAGCTGCACTTGGTTCTTACCCATCCAAGGGGCAAGAACCCAAGGGGCAGTGGAATTATTCAGCTGGAGCGGGCACATATGGGGGTTTAGAAACTTTTTCTGTGTCCCCAGGAGCCCTCATGGTGCAATCCCTGACCTGAGATGTCCCCTCCTTGCTCAGGGAGTTGCTCTCTCACCCTGCAACACAATCAGCTCCATCCCAAAGCTCTCACCTCCAGCGTTGCTCCCAGGGATTTAGCTAGAAGGAGTCATTTCATTTTCAGTCTTTCATTTCCTCCTCCTGATTTCCTGCTCTCTGGGCCTTGCTCTGTGCTAAGCTCTTGGGATATGAATGCCTGATAAAAGTCAGGCTGCTGCCAGAGAGATCTTTGGTGTGAGGGTGGGAGCATCTCCTCTCCATCATGACTCACAGCCTGCCCATCTCCTCCAGGCCTTGCATTCCCAGCTCCCAGAGGCATTTTTCCTTTCTACCTTTGGGGTTGTGTTTTATCTCCTGTCTGTGCAGATGGCTGTGGCAGGCTGGGGACCTGGTCTCTCTGGAGAGAGACACCACAGCCCTGGACCTGCTGCCAGGTGCTGGGATAAGGCCTTGGGCTAACAAAACCCAGCAGGAAACCTGGAGGAATGGAGCATTTCAACTTGAGACAGAGCAATTTTTCTGATGTAAAGTGCAAACTTTGCCTGTGTAAGGGATTTTTGCTTCCCTTTGGCTCTTCAGCAAATGGAGAGGAGTGGGAAATGGGCTGTTGGAGAAGGGGGCGTCACTGCCAAGGTTTGGGACTGGTACCTTCCCCAGGCTTTGCAAAGCCCTTTCCTTCTCTGCAGGGTGGCACCTCTTTGGTGTAAAGCTCCCAAGCTTTGCTTAGAGCTGGCTCTGGCTCCTGTTCTCTGCCCTTCAGGCAGTGGGGTGGAGACTTTTAGAGTTCTCTGCTCCATCTGGGAACTTCTCTGCTGTTCCTGAGCATCCCTGAGGATTTGTTCTGTGCTTGTGTGCAGGATGCTGAGGGCTCCACGTGTCTGCACTTGGCAGCCAAGAAGGGGCACTACGACGTGGTGCAGTACCTGCTCTCCAACGGGAAGATGGATGTCAACTGCCAGGTGAGGCCTTCCCTGGGGCAGGAGCTGCTTGCCCAGGTCAGGGACTCCCTCAGGTCTGTGCTGTCTGCCCAGTGCTCACTCAGGCACAGTCCTGCTGCTGGGGGACACCTCCAAATCACCCCAGGGTGGCAATTCCGTGCCCCTCCCATCTGCCAGGGAGTGTGATCCCTCACTGACCTCAGGGAAACTCCCCTTGATTTGCAGTTTCTCCTTGGCCTTGAACTTGCTGTGGAGCCTGTTGCTCCAGGGTGTCTCTGAGCTTTTCCTGCTGGGGAATCATGGACAATGGTGTGGGATGGGCTGAGCCTGGCACTTATCAGTGTGGGGTTTGCCCATTGCTGTGGGGTGAGACAGAGCTGCACTGGGGCAAGAGTAGGTCCCCAGGCTTCTCAGGGGGTTTCTGTAAGATCTCTTACACACCCTGGGTGTTCCTTGTGCCTTTTGGACAGTCAGTGTACTTGAACAAGTTGGAGGGGCAGTGCCAGCCTGCTGAGCTGGAATAAACTCCAGGCTCAGCTGTGCTGCTCCCAGCCAGGCTGGGCTCTGAGGGACCTGCAGGCAGAAGGGGAAGGAGCAGACAGACAGGGGGAGGGCAGGGCTGGCTGCGACCACAGGAGGCTGTGTGTGTGCTGTGTGTCACCCGCTGTCCCTGCCCAGGATGACGGTGGCTGGACGCCGATGATCTGGGCCACGGAGTACAAACACATCGAGCTGGTGAAGCTGCTGCTGGCCAAGGGCTCGGACATCAACATCCGTGACAACGTAAGGCTCCCCTGGAACCTCCTGCAGAAATTGCAGTCTGTGCTTAAACCCCAGACATGCCAGGTGACGGATTTTGGGCTCAGTCCATTGCCGTGGTGTGAGTGAGAAGTGTCTGGTGAGAGTTTTCCTGCATTCTGAGCAGAAGTGTGGCAGCTTGTGGGATGTGCTGTCCCTCCAGCTGCTCGGCCACAGCCTCTGAGGATGCTGTGTGGAATCCTCAGGCTGGACTCGGCTCTGAGCCTCCCTGGTTCCCATCCCACTGTGCTGCCACTGGACACTGCACCAGGCAGATCCCCTTCAGTCCAGACTTACCAGCTCTGTGTTTGTCAGGCCAGTGACTCTGGGTGTGTTAGGGGCACCCTGTGTGCCTGTTTGTGTTCCTGGATGGGCTGAGCACTCTGCCAGCAGCTATCAAAGCCTGGCTTTTCCTGGGCACCACTGGCACAAAGCTCTGATGTGTCCAGAGCATGGCCAGGCTGGCAGCTCGGGCTGGAGCTGCCCTTCACCTCCCTAAATCCTGCTCCAGTGGGATGAGCTCAGTGCTTGAGTCCCTGGGAGCTCCGTGGGATCCCCAGCACTGCCTGTGGGGCTGTGCCAGGTGCTTTCCCAGGGATTTACAGGGAAATAGAGAAGATACAAAGAGATACTGTTTGCTTTTTTAGCAAGCCTTCTTCAGGGGAATCATTGTATCAGCACTGCTCCTCCCTTTTCCTTATACTATGTTTCTCTTTTGTTTCGTGTAGTCTCTAAGGATTTTGGAGTGAGGTGTCTCATTCCATTCCTGGAAGTGTCCTGGGCCAGGTTGGACAAGGTTTAGAGCAACCTGGGAATAGTGGAAGGTGTCCCTGTCCATGGCAGGGGGTGGCACTGGATGAGCTTTGAGGTCTCTTCCAAACTAAACCTAAGCAAACCCCTCTGTGTTTCTGTGATTGTGTGGTCTAACCCCAGCCAGGCACCAAGCCCCTCACAGCCCCTTGCTCACTCCCCCACCAGTGGGGAGAGAATCAGAAGGGTTAAAGGTAGAAAAAGACTCGTGGGTTGAGATACAGTTTAATGGAAAAGCCAAAGGCACACACACAAGCAGAACAAAACAGGGAATTAATTCTCTGCTTCCCATGGCTGGGCAGGTGTTCAGCACCTGGAGGAGAGCAGGGCCCCACTCATGGAACAGTGATGTGGGAAGACAAAAACCATCACTCCAAACATCCCCCTTTGTCATTCTTTCCCCGCTTTATATCCTGAACTGATGTCAGGTGGTCTGGAATATCCCTTTGCTCAGGGTCACCTGTCCTGCTGTGTCCTCCCAGCTTTCCATGTCCCCCAGTCTCCTCCCCAGTGAGGCAGCAGGAGGACCAGAACAGGCTCTGTATCAGCCCTGCTCAGCAGTGACATCTCTGTGTCCCCAGCCCTGTGTTCAGCACAACCCCACACCAGCTACTGGGAGAAATATTAACTCTATCCCAGCCAAACACAGCACACTTAGATGGTTCCTGGTTCCCAGGCTGGTCTGGATCCAATCCTGTTCCTAAAAACAAAATTCAAGGTGAGAAGGGGCTTTTTGGGCTGTTACATCTGCTTGCTGACTGAACAAAACTGTCTCTTTGATCTGTCACAGCTTCAAGATCGCACATTAACGATGAACATCAAATCAACTCAGTCAACAATTGACTTGAAAGAGAAGTGTGTTCTTAACAGCTGTGTGTGTGACACATCTATCCTGGACCTGCAGCTGGGGTGTCCTGGTGGATGTGGTTATGGACAAATGTCACTGGTGCTAGGAAACATCCTGCTTTGGGAGAAATGCTTTGATTGTGCTGATGCTGCTTTTTAGGCAGGAGTAATGCAAAGCAGAGACCAGCGCAGGTGTCTGTGACCTGTGTGAGCTGCAGCATGTGGTGCAACCCACAGGATGGATGTTTTCTGTAGACTGTATGGGGTTTTGCTAGATGATACTGTAATGGGAAGCAGGAGCTGGGTAGAAAAGTGTCTCCCTCTCCCGGATGTGTGGCAATAGCTCCCTATTTTAGGCAGGACCTTAAGTTACATGGTAACAGCTCAAATACTCCAGCAGCAGCTTTGTTTTTGCTTTAAAAAGAAGGGAAAAAAGGGAATAGCTGGGTGATCATTACTATCATTTCACTGTTGTCATCGACATCTTTAGAGCCTGTCATGGGGAAGGGATCGACGTGTGCTGCAAATTGCAGTGTAACAGAAAACAGGATCATCCCTTAAAATATCTCCATCAGAAAGATGAGTGTTCAGCTATTTCCAGTGCTGCTAGTGAGAGATGGGTACATACAGTATTTAAGAGATGCCTGGAGTCAGATTGATTGCTTACCCCATGGCTTCTGGTTCTCTTTTTGGCACCTTCACGTACCCTATGTGCTCTTTTTCTCTTTAACTTCATGCTGTGCTCTTTTTCTACTTAATTTTGCAGCCCTGGGAGGCACAGTGGCTTTTCTGGCTGTTGGAGCTGGGGAAACTCAGCATCCAGCCTTTTCCAGCATGTTTGTTCATGTCTGTCACCTCTTTCCTGGTTTGATCTAGATTGGTTTGTGGCTCAGAGACTGACGAGCTGTCTGTGTGTGTGTAGGGAAGGTGATGGATTGCCTTGTGTGCAGCCTCCCCATCCTCGGTGTGCAGAGGTGGATGGAGTGAGAACTCCCTGTTTGGCTGCTCTGAGGTTTCCCTGTCCACCCTGGCATTCCCAGCCAGCCAGAGCAGGGTGGGGATGGCAGCCACACACTGAACGCTGCAGGTGCAGAGCTGAGGAAGGAACCACCAAAGCCACGGGGTTTTAAACAATCTCCTCTCGCTTTTCTTTCCCTCCAGGAGGAAAACATTTGTTTGCACTGGGCTGCTTTTTCTGGCTGTGTTGACATAGCTGAGATCCTGCTGGCAGCAAAGTGTGACCTGCACGCCGTGAACATCCACGGGGACTCGCCCCTGCACATCGCGGCACGAGAGAACCGCTACGAGTGTGTGGTGTAAGTGCACTGCTCACCCTCCCTGCCCCCCTGGCTGCTGACTGGCAGCCTCAGGAGAGCCTCTCAAGTGTCTTTGGTCTTTACACACAGCCCAGGATTGGGATGGAGGGCTTGTTTTTCTCCCAGGGGTGGGGGGTATGAGGTACCAGCTGCTGCCAGAGCTGCTCAGAAAATGTGGCGTGTTTTGGAGTCTGAGGGGCTGTGCTCAGCCTGGGCTTCCCAGCAGGAAGGTGTCAGGCTTCCTTGATTAAAGCTTCTTTTTCCCCACCACTAGCATGGTAACAAGGTGCCCTGTTACCTTTGTTTTATTGCTTCATCCCTGCTCTGAATAAAGCCATCATGTTCTCACCAAAAGCTGGTGAGTATAAACAAGGGCCAAGTCCACCACCAGTTTTCTGTGGGGCTCTTCCATTTCCAGCCTGCTCTTCCCACTCCATATCTTTCCCTGCCAGAGAGAGTTTCAAGCCTGTCTGAAGTTAGGCTGGTACCAGCAAGGTACCTGAAGCAAGGCAAGGTTTGCCCAGAGCTTCTGTCAGAAGGATTCACTGAACCATGCTTAATAAAGAAAACTCAGGTGATTATTCACTGCTACAGATTCTTCCTCGTCCCTTAAGGGCTGGCTGGAGGATGTGATTCAGCTTGTTTTCCCCTTGCCTGGTTTCTCCTGGGGAATCCTTATCCTTCCTTGCTGTTTTGCAGTCTCTTTCTTTCCCGTGGCTCGGATGTCACTTTAAAGAACAAGGAGGGTGAGACCCCGCTCCAGTGCTCCAGCCTTAACTCTCAGGTCTGGGTGGCCCTACAGATGAACAAGACTCTCAAAGAATCATCTTCTGAGAAGCCTGCCCAGACAGAGAAGGTGGTGAGCAGGTGAGAATAGGGCTGGCTTTGCCTGTGGGTCATGAAATGGAGCCCTTGCACAGGGAAGGCTGGGAGCCTGGTTTAAGAAAGAACTGTGTACTTTCTTAAACTGGTGTGAAGGTCAGTGTGAGCTTAGCAAGAACTAAGCCCATGCTGATTCAGTCCGTGGTTTGCAAATTCATCCTCCAAATGGAAATCCTCACAAGCACAAAGAGCCATCTGTAAGGCAGGGTGGGAAAACACCAACTCTGTTCTTGTCTGAATGGCTTTGAGTGCTCAGTGCTCCAAGGCAGTGATTCTGCCCCAGGATGGCATTTGAATGGCCCCTTGTCTGGGGGGCTTTCCTTCTGTGACAATTCTTTCTCCGTGACAGAGACATTGCCCGGGGTTACGAGAGGATCCCCATTCCCTGTGTCAATTCCGTGGACAGTGAGCCCTGTCCCAGCAATTACAAATACGTGTCACAGAACTGTGTCACCTCCCCGATGGACATTGACAGGAACATCACTCATTTACAGGTGAGGAATCGTGCTTTCTTCTGTTCTGGGCTCTGCAGTGCTCCTCAGAACAGATTTAGCATTCCAGATGGGAATGCTGAGTCCTGATATTGCCATCAAATTCCAGCTAAGGTTGAGTGCCTCACCTCCAGCTCTTGTTGTAGGAGATGGGATTTTGATTTTCTTCAGCTTTGAGGCTTAAGCTGAGCTCTGTGTTCAGCTGTAGCATTGGCCATCTGGTGCTGCCTGATGTGGCTCCCATTTACCTTTGTCCTCTCTTCTGGGGCTGCAGAGTCAGGGATTTGTTGGGAGACCTTCCCCATGCTGCCTTCCCATGGACTGCAGCAGCCAGGCCGAGGTCTTGGCTGTGATCCTGCAGTCCTGGAAGGGCTGGGTGGGAAAGCAGAGAAAGTTCAGGGTGAGGGTGAGGCCACAGCTCTAGGGTGGCTGAAGTGACCTTTCCTGGGCCAGTCCCTGCTGTGGCAGGGCTGTGCTGGCTTGGGGATGCTGGGGAAGCATCAGCTGGAGTGGGAAGCCCCAGGGGAGGACTGAGACAGCACAGCTGCATCATTTCCCAGCTCTGGTCCCTCCTTGGAGCTTTCCTTGTCCTCAGGTGAGGAGAACAGCTCACAGGGCATGGGGGGAGGGTTACAACAGGGCTACAACACCCTGCCCTGAGCAGTGAGGCTGCCTCAGAATGAGATCCTTTGTGCAAGGCAGAGTCCTTTGGTGCTCATTGCACACAGAAATAAACAATGGAGTAGAACTGGCACTGACTGGTGAAGCTGGTGATCCCTCTGGCCCAGGAGCTGCAGCAGGAGGAGGAGATGTGGTTTCCTGACCCAGTCACCAGTTGCAGTCTCAGTTGTGTGAGTGGTGTGGAATTAACCCTTTGCTTCTCTTGCAGTATTGTGTCTGTATAGACGACTGCTCCTCCAGTAACTGCATGTGTGGCCAGCTCAGCATGCGCTGCTGGTACGACAAGGTGAGGACACACAGCCCCCTCCTGGCTCACACCAGGGCCTGGGAGCTGAATTCTGCCTAATTCAGTTCCTTGCACAACTCAAAGCCAGGTTGGACAGGGCTTGGAGCTACCCTGCTCCAGTGGGAGGTGTCCATACCCATGGAAGGGGTTGGGATGAGCTGAGCTTTAAGGCCCCTTCCACCCCAAACTATTTCCTGCTTCTGTAATTCCAGCTCCTTTCTTCTTGCCTTAAAATGCCTGAAGTTATAGTCTCAGCTCCGAGACGTGATAATCCAAACTGCCTGCTCAGGGCAGCTTTTCTTGTGTTATTTATTTGTGTTCCTCTCGTGCCAACTGAGCCATTAATTACATCCATGTGATAGGGAGCATTTAATAATCCAAGCGTGAAATCAGCTTCCATTTCAGAGCAACGTGGAAAGTGCTGTAAGATGTAAACAAAGGGAGGGGAGTAGAAAGAGAAATTTTTTTATCTGCTTTTATTTATTGTGATTCTTCTGGATGAAGGCAGAGTAAAGATGTTTTCACTGCCATGTTGGCAGAAGTCAGGTTTGTTTTGGGCAAATGCCTCCAGTCTCCAGGGAGGTTTTGAGATTAGTCTTTGGACAGGTGCTACAAAAATGAGAAGTTCTGTGAATCTCTGCAAGTTTCTCCCAGGAGGAGTGTTGGTCTCTTTCTTGGCTTTGTAGCCGTTTTATTTACACATTAATAGGTGATTACACCTCTCAAGCCTTAAAAGCCAAATTTGTTAAATATGATAAATAGTATCCATCACTTCCTTAACCCCGTATGTTGATAAATAACTGAGTTGAAGGTTTTTTTGGGAGTGTTATTTGGGAAGGTAGTGTGATTCACAGAGCTTGGGTGTACTGGCCTTGGACTCTGCAAGTTCAGGCTTTATTCCAGAGGCAGACTAGGCATCCACTCTCCCCTCCAGCACAGCAAATGGCAATAATGATGATGATGCACACCAGTTTTCTGCATAGCACTAGGAGTGTTTTTTTAAATGCTGTGTAGGGTGATGGCAGGCAGCAAAATTTGAAATTCTCTGGCTGTTTGTCAGCTGTGGGTGACAGTGGTGACTGTGCTGCTGTCAGGGTAGAGCAAAACCCCTGCAGAACCTGAGCTCTGACACTGGTTTGGGGAGCCTGGGGCATGACTTCACCTGGGGCTCTCTGGCCTGTTTTACCCCGGGGGGAATTTCTGCCTGTGGTTTTGGGGATCCCAGGAGCAGACAAATAACCCAATCTGGGGTGGTTCTCTCCTTCAGGATGGCCGACTCCTGCCTGAGTTCAACATGGCTGAGCCCCCCCTGATCTTCGAGTGCAACCACGCGTGCTCGTGCTGGAGAACCTGCAGGAACCGCGTGGTGCAGAACGGCCTCAGGTGGGCAGGAGGGGCAAACACAGCTGCTCTGAAATGTCTGTACCCCAAACCCATCAGCCTTCTGCCTCTCAGCTCCCCCATAATCCCACAAAACCCAGCATGGAAGCTGGAGCTGGTGGGATGGAAGTGGGTTCCTGCATGCTGCCAGTGGGAATGGAGCAGCAGTGGGTTGATGAGCTCAATTAACATCTCAGTTAATATCTGCAGCCTGCCCGTGGCACCATCAGGTGGGAACTGCAGTGTTCTTTCATCAGCTGACCATAAAACACACAAATGGCTTGTGGGTTTGCATGCACAGCCCAAGTGTGTCTCAGGGGGAGAGCTGAGAAGGACATGACAGCAACAGAGCTGCAGAGTCTGAATTCAGAAGATCTTGTAAGCCAGTACTCTAGATTAGAAATACAGGCCAGCATGGCCAGACTTGGCTGCTTAAAATTTACAAGTTCTTGGCATGATTCCCACTGAATTGGATACCTGAATGCCTGTTGGTCTTGCTGCTCCAGGTTAGACTGCTGGGATTTTGGTGCCTGGGTAAAAATGTCAATGTTTTGGTTTGGACCTCTGCTATGGAGGAGTTTGCCACTGCACTAAATTCAAAGGGATCCCACTGGAAAAAAGACCCAATTTTTTAGAATTTCTTTGTAGTGCTGACAACACTCTTTTTGCAAGCTATGTAGTTGCAATGACATTTTGCACTGTTAAAAATAAGCAAGGAAGAAACTTGATGTGTTTCTTCAGAACTTTACCTCTCTCTGGTTTTCCCTGCCAAGCTCCGGTGCCTCTGTGGGTGTTTCTTCAGGAGCTGTACAGCTAGAGCTGTTGCTTTTGCATTTTTTGCCTTGCTGAAGTTTTTTTTTTTTTTTTTTCCTGAAAGATGGGAAGGGTTGGGAACCCAACATGAGCTGAGGAGAGCAGCTCTGCTGGGAAGGAGGGTCAGGTGCTGGGCAGAGCTCGTGGTCCCTGGGGTGGCAGTGGGGAAGGCTCCTGCCTTGGGGCTGCAGCTGACACAGGGGTGCTGCTGCTCCATTTTCAGTACTTCTTTATCAGATTGGCTCCAAATTAACTCTGCCTGGCAGAGCACACGTATCCAGCTGGCAGCCTGGCCCAGCTCAGCTGGCAGGCTCAGCTCAGAGCCACGGCCCCACTGCCGCCAGATCTGAGCTGGGCTCTGCTGTGATGGACAAGCCAAAAGCTGGGGGACGTCCCCAAGCCCCAAACCCAGTGTTAGACCCTGCTTCTCTGGGAGCAATCACTCCCCTGAGGTCATGGTTTGTCCTGGTGAAGCTGTGGGCAAACAGGATGAAATTCACGTCCCTTGGTTTGAGCTGACAGTGCAGGAGGGAGTGGGTGGGGGAAGAGAAGTACTGGGAAAAGCAACAGGGTGAAGTTAAGGTGAGCATCAGATTTCACTTAATTCCGATAACAGCGTTGCTGAGAGTGGGTTTTGGTTCCCTCGGGGATAGAACAAGCTTTTCCTAGCCCTGGAGACTGTTCATCCTGCACTTAATTCAGGTTCTGGCTGAGCAGGAGGCAGAATGACTTACAGGATTGTTTCTCTGCCTATAAGCCCCATCAGTAAAATACCAGAGAGCAGCTATTACACCAAGAAGTCTCAAGTTGCAGCTTTTCTTTCTTGTCTTTCAGCCAGGCAGCTGGATATGATGGAATTGCTGAATGCCCTGGCTTTGGCAGAGGGCAGAGGGGTCAGAGCACTTAGCTCAAGGTGTTCTTTAGTCCCTGGGAGATCCCTGCCTATCTCCTCAGCACCACTCCACTGCTGTAAATCCCCTTCCACCTTCCCTGCTTCTGCCAGGGCTGCGTGGAAGGGAAGAAAATGCTGCTGGTGGGATCCTGATATCCTCTGTAAATCATCATCACACAGAGCATCCACCCTGTCCCCTCTTCCCCAGCCCCTTGGTGTGCACCTGGGCAGGCAGAAGGGGCTGACTGGCACTTGTCCCTTGTCCCTGGGCTGTTTCCATGCCAGCATCTGCCCACAGCTGGGAGCTGTGGGAGTGGAGCATCCCTGCAGGGTGAGAACAGGAGGGTGAATATTAAAATCCTCTGGGAGCGTGTGCTGATGGAAGGTGCTGGCTTTTTTTGCTCATCTCTCCATGAAAATTCATTCTTCCCATGGAGTGCTATCATCAGTGTGGCTTAATTTCCTCTTTTCCTCTTTTCCAGGACTCGGTTGCAGCTTTACAGGACACAAAAGATGGGCTGGGGAGTGCGGACGATGCAGGACATTCCTCTGGGAACCTTCGTCTGCGAGTAAGTTGCACAGCTTTCACCAGCCCAGCAACCCAGCACTTCCCAAATCCTGCACTGAATTGTGCAGCTTCCATCATCCATTCCCAAACCCAGGAGTAAGGTGTGCAGCTCTCACCATCCCAGCAACCCAGCACTTCCCAAATCCAGCCGTGAGCGAGCTGTGCAGCCTTCAGCAGCCCAGCAGCCCCAGCACTTCCCAAATCCTGCACTGAATTGTGCAGCTTCCATCATCCATTCCCAAACCCAGGAGTAAGGTGTGCAGCTTTCACCATCCCAGCAACCCAGCACTTCCCAAATCCAGGAGTAAGTTGTGCAGCTTCCATCATCCCAGCAACCCAGCACATCCCCAGGGCACACATGGTTTGCTCCCCTTCAAGGAGAAGTTTTCATGCAAATCAAGTTGGCATTGAGCTCAGTTGCCTCATTCAGAAGTTTCCTGACTCATTTCCTGCTGTGTGTCCTTCTTTTCATAGTGTGGAACTTTCTCCATTGCCCTCTGTTTTGCTGGGATCTGTGCTCAGCTCTTCCCCCTTTGAAACACAAGTGATGGGGGTAAAACACTTTTGGGTTTTGCTGCAAAATGTGCTCAACTCCTGTGTTTGCCACAGATATGGGACACTGCAGGCCAGGGCAGTGTGGAACAACTTTCTCTGCTTCAGTCCTGACTTCTTCAGAGGTTTTCCAGTGTCACAGCTCTGGCTTTAGTCTGATTCAGCAAAACAAGGAAGCACTTGGGGTGAAGCACATGTTTTGGCCCTGACTCAATAAAGTACTTAGGCACAGAAATGTTCAGATTTATGTCAAGTGAAAAACCTGTCATCAGACCCCACAGTTTGAGGTTCAAGTCGTATATGTACTTTATTAAATAGTTTGGAAAGTGTTTCCTTCATTGCAATATTACAGTGACTGAGCATCTACTAAATAAGGCTGCACTCATGTCCATCGTGGAAATGGGTGCTGGTGGTTTTTAGAACTAGTTATTGATGTGTTATGGACTTGGGTGGGGGATTGAGGAAGATTATTGCAGTATTTAAAACTAAAAATAAAGAAAAAGATAATTCTGCAGTGAATTGGCCAAGTATTTCTTCTGTGTCAGGAGCTGCCAGCTGCTAAAATATTTTTTTAGAGATAAAGCCAAAAGCTGCTGCCTCTGGGGCCTGTCCTTATGCAGGGCTGTCCCTAAGTGCCACAGGTCCCAGAGCCGTGGGCAGTGCCAGGAACAGGCCAGAGCCTGTGGGTTACCTGCTGCCAAGGAAAAAGGGCAGTGGCTTCCCCAAGCACACATCAGGAACAGGCAGTGAGGGCGAAGGGAAGGTGTGATGGACACAGACACTGCAGAGCACGTGGGGCTGATGGGGTGCAGATCCCCCAGCCTGGCTGCCCCCAGCCTTGCCAGGAGCTGCTGGCACTGCTTCACTGCTGGGTGCTATCGTCATTAGCTAAATGAGCTGCTTGCTAAACAGCTGAGCTAATTAATGTCGTGCCCATGCACATTCCTGCTCTGTCACACACTCATTTTCTCACTCATCAAATCCAAGCCCTTTGCTCCATGAGTCCTTCCTGTGATTCTCTATGAGCATCCCACAGACCTGGTTCCTTCCTTTCCTCCTCTCTGGAAAGCAGCCTCAGTGCTGGCAGTGCTTGGGGCTGCCAGGACACAGCAGATCCCAGGATCAGCTGCTCTGGAAGAGCATTTTGTGTTAAACATTTGGATTAGAGCCCTGGGTGGGCCATTGCTGTGTCCTGTGGTTATTGCTCTGCTTTGGAAGGATGATTGTATTGGTGTGACCTTTATCTTGTAACTCTTCACAGGCACCAGGAGGGGCTGAGGGAGCTGGGAAGGGGCTCAGCCTGGAGCAAAGGAGGCTTAGGGGGACCTTGTGGCTCTGCACAGCTCCTGACAGGAGGGGACAGCCAGGGGGGTCAGGCTCTGCTCACAGGGAATCAGTGAAAGGACAAGGAAAAATGGCCTCAAGTTGCACCAGGGGAGCTTCAGATCAGAGACGTGAAAATGGCTTTTTGCTGAAGGAGTGGCCAGGCATTGGAATGAGTCCCCCAGGGAGGTGTTGGAGTCACCACCTCTGGAAGTGTTCAAAAGGCATCTGGATGTGGCAGCTGGGGATGTGCTCTGGGGTGCTGTTGGTGGTGCTGGGTTCATGACTGGACTCAATGGTCCTGAAGGTCTCTCCCAACCTTGTTGATTCTGTGACTCTGTAGCTGCCTCCTGTCCCTTCTGCACAGCCCAGCTTGGCGAGGGTGATGCCTCAGGTTTGAGCTTTTCTATTTTTCACATTCTGTGCTGCTTTAGCCTTTGGGTCTGGGCTTCATATCAGGGGATGCTGAGCTCTCTGCACAGAGCAGGGAGACAAAACAATTCCTGCTCCAGCTGGGCACCAAGGACAAATGATCCAAATCTCAGCCCCAGGAGCACAAACAGCGTGGGCTGGAGAGAGAAAAACAAGCAGGATGGGACTGCCTGGGTTAAAGCTGGAATGGGACAATGAACTCCAAGGTGCCAATGGAGCAGAACTGATCCCAGGGAGAGCCCCCGGGAGCGCTCGTGCATTTTGGGACCATTTTGGTTCATTTGGGTGCAGCCCTGGCTGGGCTCTGGTGCTGCCCAAGGTGGATCCACGAGGAGATCCTTTAATAAATCCCTGCTTTATTCTTTAGCTCTGTGCAGCCTCTGTTCCAGGGCAGCCCTCACAAGGCATCAAGGGGAGGTGTGACAGTGACACCCTCCTGTCCCACAGGGCTCCCATGGAGCCTCCAGGCTCTGCCACAGCCCCTCAGGGCTGTGCTCATGGGCAGGTTTCTCCCTGGCCTCAGAATTTGGTGCTGTTCAGAAGCTGCTGTTGCTTACCCTGTGCTGCTGCTGCTGTGGGTTGGGTTGAATCTGTTCTGTTCATGCTTGGTTGGTAGGTGGTGGAGCTGCTCCTTGTGCAAACAGCACAGCTGCTGCTGACTTTTGTTGGAGAGGCTGGGAATTAGTGGGATGCAGAAACCAGAGGATCTGGTCTGTTCCTTTTGCATCCATTTATGGTTTTTGAATATTTGCTTTCTGTTCCAGTGGTGCTTTGGAAGGTACCAGCTGCATCAGGCCAGGTGTTTGTCTCCAGGCAGAGAAGCCCCAGGCCTCCTGTCTCCCACATCCTGTGGCAAACACTGGAGCCTGTGCTAGGGACTGCTCGTTGCTCTTGGTTTTTGCACAAAGTCCCCTCTGATCACAGAATCATTAAGGTTGGAAAAGCCCTCCAAGATCATCTGTCCCAAGCTCACTCGAGTCCAGGCTGTTTGAGCAGGGAATGGCAGCCCTGGGAAGTTCTGGGATAGAGTTATTTGCCATCAGTGTGCTGAACATCCTGCTGGGGAGAAAGACACTGCCTTGACCACAGGAGTTCTTAAATGAAGGGGCTCCTGCTGGTTTTTGGGAGGAGCATGCACCTCTAGCACACCCTTCCCTAACTTTGGGCCTGGAAAAGCAGGGACCTGTTAGTGTCTTTGAAGAGCCTGGAAAGCAAATGAGTTACAGGAATAGGCTTGAAAGGAGCATTAAACCAACGTTTTTTAATTTGATTGTGGTATTTTATTTCATGGAATTATAAACCTGCAGTGGCTGTCCCTGGGCACAGGGCCTCTGAGCAGAATTATTCAGCTGTTCTCAGCTGCTGCTGCCTGCTGGGCCTTTTCACAGCAATTTCTCATCCTCTCTGGCCACCTTTCTATGCTTTAGGCCTCCAAGGAGTGGGTGATTTCCAGTAGTGGAGCAGTGAGGGCAAACAAGAGGCTCCCATTTGGGAACTACAGCCAAAAATCCTGGTCACAGAGTGCAGGAATCCTCTCCAGGCTCATGTTTCCTGGCTCTGCTCCTCCCCAGCCTGGGAGTTAAATGCTGCCTTGAGCCCTGGGGGATTGGAGGCAGTTGTTTAACACTTGGAATATGCCTGAGGGCTGCAGGAATGCTGTGAGAGCAACTGCTGGCTATGAAAGTTCTGTTGATGCTGCAAAGAATATTTATCCATGTGGTGAATCCTTTGCTTGAAATAATCACTGTTTCATTGCAGTCTTGGAACACTTACATACCAAAATCACAGAAACACAGACTGGGGTGGGTTGGGAGGGACCTTAAATCCCATCTCTGCCATGGGCTGGGACACCTTCCACTATCCCAGATTGCTCCAAACCCTGGCCTTGGACACTTGACAAACTGCTGTGCTGCTGCTTCTTTCTCACACCCTCCCTCAGTCCCTCCACTCTGAGGCTCTTCCTTTGACTAAAGCAGCTCAGGGCAGGAAGTGTTGAACCTTGGCTGTCGGAATCTGAGGTATTGATGATTCCGAGATTGTAGAAAATCTCTGTCTTTCAGCCCCGCTGCCAAAGCAGAAGCCATAATTGGTCTGTGCTGTTTCAAGGTTGTTTATTCTGTTTATCTCTAACATGTTCTGCTGCCCTGCCGCAGCTCTGTCCTGCAGGGCAGCGTGTGGGGCTCTGCCCTCAGTGGGATGGTACAAACATTAAATACCACAAACTACCTGTGCTGGATTTACAATAACGTGCCAATATCTGTCACCTACGTTGGACAGTGTGTCCCCAGCCTGAACCAACAGAAAAATGCCAACACCACAGTGAAACATGGAGGGCATGAAGAAGGAGGAAAAGGACAAGACACACCCAATTTCCTCCATCTTGTCCCCTCTGAACCCCTTATCTAGAATCCTAAAATTTTACTTTTGCACCCATGCCACACTTAATTATTACTCATATCAAACACTCAGAGCTTATAATTCATCCTGTAAGATTGAAAACTCTTTTCCATGGACAGAGAACACAGACAGTGTCTCTGGGGGCTCTGTCCAGGGGGGTTCCTGACCCCTGCCAGGGTCCCAGACCTGCCAGGGCAGCCAGAGGGAAGCTCTGGATTCCCACAATTGACAGTCCAAAACCATTTAAAATGGAAACAGGGAGACAGAGGTGGGAACACCAGTGCTGTGGGAACTTCTGCAACAAGGGGGTTTGCATCAAACCCAGCCCTCTCTGACTGTGAGGTCCTTCTGAGCAAACCCAGGCCGAGCAGCACCTGCCTCATTCTCCTTGGAGGACGTGCCTGTGTCCTGGTTTTATAACAGGGTGGCTGTATCTGTGACCACAGCTCACATTTATCCTGGTTCAGGAGGGATTTAGAAGGGATCCTGGGATCCTGCCAGGTTAGGTTAGACCTAAGACTTATAAACCAAAACTTTTGAAGTTGTGTAGCCTATAATTGCTCAAAATATCCTGGGAAATACATGAGGAGCAGACACAAATGTTTTGTTTTGGGGTGTGAACAGCACGAGTACTGCAGTGGTTGTGGGACAGCCTGAGTCTGACCAGGAACTTCAGGAGACTTGGATTCATGTGTTGATCTTGGCCAACAGAGAGATTTGCAAAAGGAAACTTAGTCCTCAGGAAAAAATAAATCAATTTTAATATTAAATCGGTTTTAATATCATTAATGTAATTGTAAGTATTATTTAAGTGTTGCCCTGAAGAGGTGGAGTTTGGATTCTCACTGCTGGAAGTTAACAGAGCTCAGTTTGGTGGCTTGGAGCTGGCCAGCACTGTGCTGTCTGTGCCTGGGCTGCATTTTGGGGTGTTTCTCTGTCCCCAGAAAGAGGTGTTGGCACCTGTGATGACATTGCTGCCTGTCCCTGTGCCCACAGTGTCAGCGTTCCAGAACACACATAACCACGGGATGTGATTATGTGCAGGTGCTTTTATTGAGAGCTCTGGGAGTCAGGGGTACAGACCCAAATCTGACTCCGACACGGCTTTCAAGCTGAACGTATTTTATATTCTATCGTTATATAACTTACATATTAATTATTAAACTGATATTGTTCTATTGTATACATTGACATGAGTTTCTCGTGATCTTTCTTAAGCCCCTGACCACAGTTTCTCATTATTATTCTTATGATTAAACAGTAATTATATTTAATTACTAAACAATCATCACATCTAACAATTATTTATCATGTACTAGCTACACAGGTGCAGTTCTAGCAAGTACAAGTTCTTCATGTGCTTAGGGTGTTTATTTTTCCAGGGCCTACTAAGCTTATTTTTCCTTTTAACCCTAAAATCCCCATGATTTTAAAACCCTTTTACTATCAACAGGTACGTTGGGGAGCTGATCTCCGACTCCGAGGCCGATGTCCGGGAGGAGGACTCCTACCTCTTCGACCTGGACAACAAGGTACCGTGTTTGCAGTGTCCAACCAGACAAACCCCAGGTCCTGACTCCTCCAAAGAGCCCAGAGGATGATTGTCTCCATCTTGATGTGCAGCAAAACCCTGCAGAGAGCACAGTTGCTGTGCTTTAGTGGAAAGGTGGTTGAGGTGAGAGTTAGGGCTGCTTAAAAGGGCAGCAGAGCCAACATGTGCTGCCCACACCACTTTTGAGCAAGATGCTCTTCTGTCCAACCCCTTGGCGCATCCTGAGGTCAGTTATCCAGATTTATTATCCCAACCTGGCACCTGTGTGATTGGCAGCCCTGTGAGTTCTTCATGAAGTGATGATGAGCTGAAAGATTTAAAAAAAACCCCAACAAACCCTATTCACTCAGGAAGGATCCATCAGGCACCCTGGCAGGGGCTTGTTCTGCTGTTTGTTCCCCTGCTCTGCTCTGTGAGGGCTCTCAGGGCAGAAATTTTGATTTGCAAAGTACAATCTCAAAGTTTTAAGCAAGGGCATGACTTCAGGCTCCCTCTGGGAAAGGAGAAGTGAGAAAAAGTGAACTGGGGACTCACAGGAGTGGGGAGGCTTCCAAGGAAGGCTGTAAAACACTCTGTGCCGTGTTTCTGTCATCAGCTTGTGACAAAGAAGCTTTGATTTATTTTTTTTCCTCTTATTTTTTTTAAAGCAACACACATTTCAAGAGCTGAGAAAAGATAAATAATGAGTCTGGTGTGCAAACAGGGGGTCAGACTGTAACTAAGAAGCTGAATAGGACTTTAGCCTGGTTTATCAGCAAGAGCCCACCTGGGCCTTGCCCTGCCTCTTCCTTAGTCCTGACTGGCAGCCCTGAGGGGGAACCTCTGTGCTGGCTCCTGGGAATCCTTCAGGGAAGCAGGAAGGGAGACCAAGGTGGAGCATCTGGAGAAAAGCAGGCACCAAATCATTGGGGCTGGTTAAAGCTGTCCATCAGGCTGGGCAGAGAGGGGCAGGGCAGAGGCAGCAGGTTTTGTGTCCTCCAGAGTGATGGATGGTGTGAATCCCAACCCTGGGGGGCCTCGAGGTCCTGGTGTGTCTTGGCTTGAGTGGATTTGTGCTGTGGTGAGAGTGGCTGGGCTGTCATTTCTGTTATCTGGGTTGTCATTTCTGTTATCTGGGTTGTCATTTCTGTTATCTGGGTTGCCATTTCTCTTGTCTGGGTTCTGGCTTCTGTTGTCCCTGTCTCTTAAATTGTGGCTCACAGCCCCGTGTGAGGTGATCCTGGAGTGTCCCAGGTCCTGCTGTGGGTGTGGGTGCTGTCATCCTGCTCCACCATGGCATTTCTGTGGATGAAACTGAGGGAGTGAAATCACTGATTTATGAAATCAGAGCTGGTGGCACCATGTGTGCTCGAGGCCCCTTGGGGTGATGCCTCCCCCAGCTCTGGGCATGTTTTCCTGGGCTCCTGCACCCCCGAGTGTGACCTGGCACAACACATCCATTAACGATCCGAGGTGCTTGTCCAAAAGGGACTTGGAGCACCACTAATGGATCCTTTTGCTTTTGGCCTCTTTGCAACTGAAATTAGCTTCTGTAATTAAAGCCTCTGCTTTGCACAGTCATTCTCTGCTGGAATAAAAAAGCCCTGAGGGGGGTTCTTTTATTTTCAAGGAAAACAAAGTATTACTGCTCTCTGGAAAGGGAATTTTTGTGTTCTCACTTTCACTCTTATCTGCAAAACCCTGTGTTTTCTCAAGGCTCTGGCTTTGTGTTTCCAAGCTGTCATGTTCAATTAGAGCACAGAACAGATGCCTGTTCCCCTGTCCAGGGGCTGGTACCAGTAAGGTGCCTGCACTGAGCATCAACCCCATTGTGCCAAACTGGTGCTTGGACTGGGAGAACTGGTGTGCCAGGGTGTTAAAGAACAGCTCTTGGGGTGTGTGGGGTCAGAGTGCTGTGCAGTAAACTCTGGTTTCAGGGTACTTTGTAATATAAATTGCATATAGAAGTCTGTGTGTGTGTTTTCAGTCCTTTCACACCCACAGTGAGTGCCCTGCCCAGCGCTGATGCAGAGAGCAGCAGCCTGCTCATTCATTTAGGGCAATAAACCCCGAGCCAGCGTGCCTAACGAGCGCTGCCCCGTGTCTCCCCAGGATGGAGAGGTTTACTGCATCGATGCCCGCTTCTACGGCAACATCAGCCGCTTCATCAACCACCTGTGCGAGCCCAACCTCATCCCCGTGCGCGTCTTCATGTCCCACCAGGACCTGCGCTTCCCCCGCATCGCCTTCTTCAGCACCAGGCACATAGAGGCTGGAGAGGAGATCGGGTACGTGCCACCCTGCCTCTGCCAGGCACACCAAGAGCTCTGCTGCTCCCCAGCCGGGCCACTCCAGCCCTTTCCCCCAGGGCTTTGTCCCCAGGGTCCCTCGGGGTCCCTCGGAAGTTTGCAGAGCTCCGGGATCAACCTGGCCGTGTCCACTCCCAGCCCTGAACCCCCTGCCCTGGGCTGAGCCCAGCCTGGGCAGTAGAGGAGGGGGGATTGTGCCCCTGTGCTCAGGTGAGGCCCCACCTGCGGAGCTGCCCCAGCCCTGGGAACAGCATCAGGAGGAGCTGGAGCTGCTGGAGAGAGTCCAGAGGGGCCACGGAGCTGCTCCAGGGCTGGGGCCAGGCTGGGAGAGCTGGGGGTGCTCACCTGGAGAGGAGAAGCTCCAGGGAGAGCTCAGAGCCCTTCCAGGGCCTGAAGAGGCTCCAGGAGAGATGGAGAGGGACTGGGGACAAGGGATGGAGGGACAGGACACAGGGAATGGCTCCCACTGCCAGAGGGCAGGGATGGATGGGATCAGATAAAAGAAGAAGTCTTCTACCATGAGGGCAGTGAGGCCCAGAGAAGCTGTGGCTGCCCGTGGATCCCTGGAGCTGTCCAAGGCCAGGCTGGATGTGGCTCTAATGGAAGGTGTCCCTGCCCATGGAACAGGATAATCTTTGAGGCTGCTCCAACCCAAACCATCCCGGGGTTCTCTTTAGGTGTCCCGCTCACTGACCCCTCCTGTCTCTCTCTTGCAGCTTCGACTACGGGGACAGGTTCTGGGACATCAAAGGCAAATTCTTCAGCTGTCAGTGCGGTTCACCCAAGTGCAAACACTCGAGCTCGGCGCTGGCCCAGCGGCAGGCGAGCACCTCTGCCCAGGACACGCAGGAGAACGGGCTCCCCGACACCAGCTCCGCCGCCGCCGCCGGCCCCTTCTGACACCGACCCCTCACATCCCCACAGACACACCTACCCTCGGAATTTCCACTTACAGAGCAAGAACAGAGAGAAAAAATAGCGACACAAAACCACACAGAAAATGAAAAAAAAAAAGAAAAAAAAGAAAAAAAAAAAAAAGAAAGAAAAAAACCCCGCTCAAGGAAAGCCAAGGGTTGTGACACTTAGGGCTGTGCCACCGACTGTTACTTGAGGAAGGAGTGAAGCAAATCCCACCTCCGTGATGTTGTTCTCCCCTCCCTGCTCCTGGAAAGCTGCTGGGTTTCACAGCTGTGTGTGTGTGCAGGGGTGGCTGTTGCATTTTTTTTTGCCACCCGAGCTGTCCTGGCCTCCTCTCTGAACGTGCTGAGTGTTGTCAGAGGCAGGGAGAGCCGTGTCCTCGGAATGTCGCTGTGTGCTGGATCCCTCCCGCCCACTCACCCCCAGCTCAGCCACAATAAACTCTGGATACTTGATGGGACTTCCTTTCTGGGAGGGAGCTGGCTCTGGGTTTGCTTGGCACAGCCCCAGGGCAGGTTGTGCTGGTTGTTTTTTTGTTGGTTTGGTTGGTTTTTTGGTTGGTTGGTTGGTTTTTTGTTTGGTTTTTTTTTTTTTTTTTTTTAAATATATGAATTAATAATTCCTCCCCCATCTCGCAGGACGTTGTGGTGGGGCCCTACAAATACCCTCAATTCTCTCCAAACCCCACGGCTTTTTTCTCATCTGATGAGAAGAATCCCAGAATCTTTCCAGTCCCTGTGATCCGTGGCTCTCTCCCTCCTGGATTTTCTCCATTCAAACCAGCTCTGGTCCACGCCCTGCTCCTGTCTCAGTGTTGGGTTCCTCCGTGAAGGAACTCCCCTCACCCCATCCCATGAGTGGTTTTAGAGAAAGAAGGCTGAAGAGGATTTTACAAGACACTAATTCCTAAAGAAAACCAGTTTCCCCCCTCCTTTTTTTAAAGATAAAATGAATGATATATATATTATAGAGGACCTGGACTGGCTGGGGTGGACAGACGTGTCACGGTGAGAAGATCCCAGATGCCACCAGCTCGTCTATCCCCATCCCTTTGCTCCACGCTGGGCACCTTGGATTGATTTTTAAACCACACGCTATGAGGTTTCAATAAACTGATTTATTTTTTACCATTATTGAAACATCGGGGACAAGCATTAAAAACATGAGAGAAAAAAAAAAAAAAGCTTAAAAAAACCCCACAAAAAACAACAAAACCCACAAAAAAACCAAAAAAACCAAAATGACAACAAAAAGAAACCACAAAACAAAACGGTGCTGATTCTGGTGTGATTTTTGCTCACCACGTGAATATAAACTTATCAATTGTATAAAAAGAACAAAGTGATTTTAGTATAAAAATGCAGGAAAAAAAACAAAACTTTTTTTAAATTGTTAGTATTGTAGTGTGAATAAATTTGCCATCACCTTTTGTGTGGTGGCTGGGCAGGTCATTATCTTAATTTTTTTTTTTTTGCATATATCTTTAAATACTGTAATTAGTGCAGTAACAAGTTTTTTTTTTTTTTTTGTTCATCTCTTCTAGAACATTCATAATGCCATCATGTTTATTATTATTATTTTTTTCTGTTAATGTTTTTGACAGTTTTAAAGGGGCAGCCTTTTGGCTCTGATCATTTTCTTGTTCTGTTTTCAATGAAATCAATAAAAAAATGAAAAAAAAAAGTTCTTTAAAAGGAGTTTGGGTTTTTTTTGTCTGCTTTGGGGGAAGGATAGCTCAGGGTGGGGCTGAACTGCTCCTTGGTGGGCTTGAAAATGAAGAAAGCAACAACAAAAAAAAGGAGCCTCAGTGAGTGATTTTGCCATTCATTCTGGGGGTTTGGGGTTGTTTTTTAAAATTTTGTTATTAAAAGTTTGGGAGCCTGAATTCCGGTCACTGGATGGGCAGCATTGAGATTTGGGGATCTTGGGATGTCTCCCCACCCCTTGCCAGTGGAGAAATAAAATAAAATAAAATTAAAACTAGCAAGGAGGGAGGTGAGGGGGAGAATCTGCCTGGAGCAATCCCTGGGGATGCTCCAGCGTGGAGCTCTGGGGGTTTGGCTCTGCCAGGGGCTGAGCAGAGCCCTCCATGGCACTGGGGACAGAAAAATGTTCCTAAAGGGTTAAAAGGTTTCTAGAGGGTTAAATTATTCCTAAAGGGTTAAAATATTTCTAAAGGGTTAAAATATTCCTAAAGGCCCAGCCCACCCGATGCCAGCCAGGATGGGAAGGACATGAGGGACCTCATCACCCTCCCAGACTGGGCAGGTGGTGAATAAATTGGTGTCTGTGGGCTGGGTTGGGTTAGTTTGGTGAGAAATGATGGATTTTGCTGCTGGAATTGTGAAAGATTCCCCCACCCCCCAGAGCTGTGGGGACATGAGGGCCCTCAAAGGCACCCCTGACCCCTCACAGCTCCAGACCCTTTAACCACGGGTTAATTACAATATACAGTTCAGTGCTGCATAATGAAACATTGTCATTAAAAGAATGTGCTTTAATTGAAAATGAGAAGTGGAAAACCCCCAGAGAAATCTGATTTCTGGGCCTGACTTCCCCAAAGTCAGCATTTCCCTGAGGTGGATGGAGGGTGGGGCGCACACGAGGCTTTGGGGTCACACCAGGGTGGGACCTGGTGGGAGTCCCACACAGCCCCAGTGACCCCCAGCACTTTTGGGGGATTCCTTTGCTTTTCTGTGCAAATAATTGCAAATAATTAAATAAATACAGTTTGTATCCCAGCACTTTCCAGCATTAAGGATGAGCTGGCAAGGGGGTGTTTATTTTAACAGGCATTTCTGCAATGCCAGCAGGCCCCAGCTCAGGGACAGGGGCGGCCAAAAAAAATATTTGGGGGATATTTTTTCCCCCCAAAATATCTGCTGTGGATCTGAGGGGTCAGGAGCCAGGAAATGTGGGCAAAGCCGCCTCAGCCACACTGCTGACCCCACTCAACTGGTGGCAGTGGCTTGTTGGGACACCTCATTTGAAGGATGCACCAATTTCAATGTGAATATTTTGCCCTGGAGCAAAATTAATTTAACAGAAATGCTTTTCCCTGACTGCTCCGTGCTCAGCCTGGCTGCCCAAGCTGGTTTTTATTTTTCTCCTTCCCTTTTAACACATTGGCAGCAGCTGCTGCAGGCTCTGGGGCAGCAGGACTTGCTTTGCTCGTGGCTCCAGACTTTGCTTTTCCTTTTGAGCCGCCTCCCCTCAGCTCTGGCGAAGATGCAAAGATCCTTCAATCACTCCTTGGCTTTTTCCTGGGGATTTTGGCGTCTTTGTGGTGTCCCCATGGTCCTGCAGCTGTCCCAGGGAGTGGGACCATGGCTGGATGCTGGATCTGAGTGGGGTGTGGGGGAACATCCCACAGCATCTCCCACTCATCCCTGTGGCTGCAGGGAGGGTTTTGGGGCAAAGCCCTCATTCCAGAGGGCTTGGAGGGGAAGCCACTCTCCTTCCTTCTCCCTGGGACATCCCTGCTCCTTCTCTTCTCCTTGGGACATCCCTGCTCCTTCTCTTCTCCCTGGGACATCCCTGCTCCTTCTCTGTGGGACATCCCTGCTCCTTCTCTTCTCTCTGGGACATCCCTGCTCCTTTCCTTCTCTCTGGGACATCCCTGCTCCTTCTCTCTGTGACATCCTTTCTCCTTTTCTTCTTTCTGGGACATCTCTGCTCCTTTCCTTCTTTCTGGGACATCCCTGCTCCTTCTCCTTGGGACATCCCTGCTCCTTCTCCTCTCCCACCCTGCAGGATGGGGTGTGAGGGCCCTTTTTGGGGTTCTGCCCCACCCTCACAGCTCGGGGGGCACTGAGGGATGGGGTCACTCACTGCAGGAGTGGCAGCTGATGGTTTGGGGGTCTCAGGCTCCTCCAGGCACGGCTCCCTGCCCCCTGCACCCCACTGGAGCTACAAGGGAGCAGCACCCGGGCTCTGTCCCCTGCTCCCTGAGGGTCTCCTGCTCCAGGGCTCCCAGGGATGGGAATGGAGGGGTCAGATCCAGCTCTGTGGGCTCACAGGGCACTGCAAACCCTCTGCACACCGAGCTGAGGAGTTGTCCTGGCTCATGATGGACAGGGGGTGTTAGAAAAGCACCCAAAGGCAGCATCCATCGCCCTGGGCTGACCTGGGCAAGCAAAGCCATAAAATTATCCTGGATACTGGAGCTAATCTGGTATCTCTTTATAGACTCCTTCCCTCTCTTTGTGCTGCCGTGACCTCCTGTGACGAGGAAATATGAGCGAGGCTGATGGTTATCCTGCAGCCCAGGTAAGAGTTATAAAATCCCTCTAAATGTGGAATTTCACCCCACGTCTCATTTCTGAGTCTGTGCCAGAGCTGGAAGAAATATTCCTTTATCTCCCTGCTAGCACAGAATATTCCCTTGTCTGCTGAAGGGGCTCCCTTATCACCCTTTTAATTTCCTTTCTGCTGCTCCATGCAGGATGAAAAGCCTCTGCTGCTGTCACTGGAGGAAGGGCAAGGCCTGTGGGAGAGAGAACCAGCCTGAGGTTCAAGTTTAAGGCTGCAGGAGGGGTGGCAGTGATGAGGGGACAGGAGCTGGTGCCAGGGGAGGTCAGGCTCAGCCTCCCTGTCCTTTCCTCAGGCCCAGAAATGGCCTGAATGCCCAGAAAAAGCAAATATTGCTGGGTGCTGCCTGTGGGGAACAGTGTGCTTCACTTGGGAAGGGGAGGCTGGACAAGCTCAGCCCCACCCCTGAGTTTTTGCTCATCTCTGCCTTTTAATCTCTGTTTAACCAATGTGAGAGTCATTAAAGAGGGCTCAGCCCCTCAGGACCGGGTTAAGGAGCTTTGCTGGTGGCACTGGGGATACACACAAGGTCTTGCTGGAGGTACCTGTGTGCCACGGGAGGGGACAGCACCCGGCCAGGGAGTGGCACCTGGGTCACCTCTGCTCTCCCTGCAGCATCAGAGGGACCCAGCAGCTCCCACAGCACAGAAATGCCCCCGTGCCCAGGAAGTTTTCCATCCCTAAGTGCTCTCCAGCCCTCTGGGATGGCTGGGGGAGTGCCAGGAAGGAAGTCCAGGCATGAGGAGAGTCCCCAGCCCAGGTGGGGTTTGTGCAGCAGCTCCTGTCCCTGCTTGCTCCTGGAGGGATCAGGGTCCCAGACCTGCCCTGGGGCTGCCACTGGAGCCACCAGAGGCTGGTGTTGAGCTGGGATTAAATTCCCCATGCTGCAGTGTCCCAGCTGAGCTGCTGGGAGCCTTGGCAAAGCCAGGCTTTGTTTGAACACACCAAGGCTGACAAGAGATCCCATGAAAAAGGGCTGGTTATGCTGAAATGCATTAACAGGGATGCATTTGCCAGCTGTGCTGGCTGCAGGGCTGCAGCTCTGCAGGAACAGACAGTGCTGCACATGTGGATGCTCCCAGCCCCTCTGACAGGGGTTTGCAAAAGCCACAAAATTCCCAGCAGGGCCTTTGGGACCAGTTAAAGTCCAGGAGGTGGCAGGGAGCTGTGGGCATGGCAGATGTTGCATTCTGCATTTGGGATGCTTTTTCCTTCCCCAAGGAAAGGGGGGACAGGGGAAGTGCCACCTCCTGATCCTTTTTCAGACCAATTTACCCCATTTCCAGCCCCGCTTCCAGGCCATAAACCCCTACAGCTGGGGGCTGGGGCCTGACCTGGGCTCTGCTGTGTGAACAAAGGCTTGGGGAGATGCTCTGTAACCTGGAGCAGAGGTAAAATGAGGATTTGTGCTGTTGATCAGATAGAAAACAAACGATTTTGGGGCTGGAATTTTTTCCTCCTGCAGGTTTGCTTTTTGCTCTGTGCTCATCCCTTGGGAGCCTGGGAGTGTGGAGCCCACTGTGAGGAGGATGGAAAGCACCTGGATGTGGAGAGCTTCCCCTCTGGAGGAGCCTCCATCTGTGTGCTCAGAATGAGGCTGATTTAAATGGTGATTTATTTGTCTGCAACGTGCAATAAGCTCAGAAAAAACCCTCAGCAATCCTGGTTTGAAAAGCAAGAAATCATTGAGGTTTTCCTCCCTCCTTTCAGAAGATACAGAGGCAATGAAACAGCAGTGATGGGTGAATAATAAAACTCTTCTGTGGAGCTCACTTGTGCTAGATAAAGTATAAAACCTCACTGATGTGGGGCTCAGGGCGAGCAGAGAATATTCTACCTGAGCAGCAGCAATTAGTGCACTTGGCTTTGCCTTTGTTGTGCTCTGTAAATACAATTCTGAGCAGCAAATAAGCAGATAAGCTTTACCCAGACATAATAAGACAAATATCCTTTTCTCCTGTCTCTGCTGGGAAGAGAATTTCTCTCTGGTTGTGCAGCTGTTGGGGGAAAATAGCTGGAATAAATTGCTTGGGAGTTTGTGAGCAGCAAACACGGCCTGCACCATTAGCAAAGTGGCTTTATAAATGAATAAAAGGGGAATGGGGAGAATATTCTCATTTAGATAATGAAAATCCCTTTGACACAGGCTTGAGCTGGAAGAAGCTGAGGAACTTCTGTGGCATTTTATTCTCCTGCTGCTTTTCTGCCCTGGAGCAAATCCTGGGAGCTCCTGAGGGGAGCAGGAATCCCGAGGATGGAGCTGGGATGGACCTTGGTGGACCAATGCCAAAATGATGGATTTTAGTGGGAGGCAAAACTGAATTCAGCCTTTCATTTGGGTGTAAACGCTCAGCATTAGTGCTCTGTATCCTCCCAGTCATGCTCTGCACAGCATATCTCACTAGCTGGGAGATCTCTCTCTGCCTCAGTTTCACTAGAGAAATATAAATATAAATTATAAATTACAAATATAATAATATAAATATAAATGATATCAGAAATAGAAAATAAAATTAAAATAAATAAATTTATTTATATTTATATTATGTATATATAACTATAACTAAACTATAACTAAACTATAACTAAACTATAAACATAAACATAAACATAAACATAAACATAAACATAAACATAAACATAAATATAAATATAAATAGAACTATAAATATAAATATAAATATAAATATAAATATAACTAAAATATAACGAAAATATAAATATAAATATAAATATAAATATAAATATAAATATAAATATAAATAGAAATAGAAATAGAAATAGAAATAGAAATAGAAATAGAATATAACGTAAATATAAATATAAATATAAATATAAATATAAATATAAATATAAATATAAATATAAATAGAAATAGAAATAGAAATAGAAATAGAAATAGAAATAGAAATAGAAATAGAAATAGAAATAGAAATATAATAATATAAACTTCTCCATGGGTTGTGTGGTGCTCTGGGCTTCTGGCTTTGAAACCCTCACCAAATCATTAACAATTAACGAGGTGCTGGGTCCTGGATGTGCTTGGGAGAGGAGAACTTCCCCACTACACGTGGAGACAGTAGAAAATCAGGGATTTGGGAGAAAAACTTGGAAAGATATGGGGGGAGATAAAGAGCAAGCCTGCTTTAATATTAGTTTGTGAGAGGACCAGGCTGCTGCTGTAAAACTACATTGGAAAACATTCTTGATTGTTTCAACAGATATTTATTTTCAGTTGATATTTTTTATGGAAGTGCTGTTGTACTGAGGGAAAAGAAAACCAGATTAGCTGGGAACTTCCCATCCTTGTGTCTGTGCAGTGAGGGGCTGGTGAAGGGGCTGTGAAACCCAGGGGCTGGCTGGGTTTGGGGCTCTGGGGGGACCTGGATGGGCCTGGGATGGGCCTGGATAGACCTGGATGGGCCTGGGATGGGCCTGGGATGGAGCTGGATGGACCTGGATAGACCTGGATGGGCCTGGGATGGGCCTGGGTGTACCTGGGATAGATCTGGATGGACCTGGATGGGCCTGGGATGGAGCGGGATGGACCTGGATGGATCTAGATGGACCTGGATAAACTGGGATGGAGCTGGGATGGACCTGGGTGTACCTGGGATGGACCTGGATAGACCTGGGTGTACATGGGATGGATCTGGATGGACTTGGATGGGCCTGGATAGACCTGGGTGTACCTGGGATGGACCTGGATGGACTTGGATGGGTCTGGGTGTACCTGGGTTGGAGCTGGGATGCTCAACACCTCCCAGCTGCTGTGCTGGACCCTCCTGCACCACAGACCCCCCAATTCAGCTCTCCTGGAGCAGGACCCCAGGAGAGGGGGATCAGAGGTGAGCCATCTCCTCAAATGTCAGAGGTGACAGAGGTGAGCCATCTCCAAACAGCATCCTCTGCCTTGGGGCCCGATGTTTGCAGGGTTTCTCTGTGCAAAGCTTTGCCTTTGGCATCTGGAGCACCTCACACTGAGGGTTGTGTCCACACCCCTGGGAGGTGACAGCCTCTGGCACTGCCCCTCTGCCCTCTGCTGCTGCAGGAGGAGCTGTTTGCTGCCTCTGTGTTTGTCCTTTGAGTGGGAACATCCCCTGAGGGAAAAAATCCACCGTGGTTTGGTGTCTGGAGCTCAAGGTCTACGGCCTAAGCAAAATCAGCTTTCCCCAGTTGTTTGCAGGGCTTCCATAGTTCTTCACAAATTATGTGCACAAAACAAGGCACACAAGGGCTGTGTGGGTTGGTTAAACCTCACAGGCTGGAGATCAGGGAAAGGTTCTTCCCCCAGAGGTGCTGGCACTGTGTCGGAACTCAAAATGTCCCTCAGACAATTTTGGATGTTCCGGGCCCAGGTCAGAAGCATTTGAGACCCTGGCAGGCAGCTGGAAACAGCTGTGATTTTGGGTTTGAGCCATGGAATGATTTACCAACCTTGCAGGAAGAACAAGGAGTCACAAAAGTTTAGATATTAGAGTAGAAGTAGTCACAAAGTAAAGGGAAGAATTTTTGAGTGCTGTACAGGGGGTTTTGGTTTTGTACATGGGGGTCAGAAGTTTTAAGATGGAGGGATTCGGGCCTGTCCTGTCCTTCCTCTTTCTCCTTCCTGACCTCCATGTTCTTGGTGATGTTGGCACTCACAGATTGGTTTAGAGTAGAAAGGCACCATTTAATATAGGTAATAGGCATTGGGGACAAACTGTACCCATGTAACACGTAATGTACCATATAAAAGATAGAAAAGCACCATTTAATATAGGTAATAGGCATTGGGGAAAAACTGTACCCATGTAACACGTAATGTACCATATAAAAGACAGCACAGCCCTGGGCGGGCAGAGAAGAAGCAGTCGGGAGTCAGAGAGGATGTCAGGGTGTGTGTGTGCCTCTGCCTGAGCTGTGAGCAAACCACAGCAGCCCCAGAAGAAAATCTTTTCGATAACTTGCAATAAACTGCCTTGAGACCGAACATCAGAGACTGCTGAGCCTTTCTTTGGAAGCTCAGGTTGGAGGAGAGACTTTTCCACCACACGGACCCACCCCTGACCGAGGGTGAGCTCTGGCAGCACTGCCCAGGCTGCCCAGGGAATGGGCACGGCCCCGAGGCTGCCAGAGCTCCAGGAGCCTTTGGCCAGCGCTGCCAGGGATGCCCAGGGTGGGATTTTGGGGGTCTGGGCAGGGACAGGGCTGGGCTGGGTGATCCCTGGGGATCCCTCCCAGCTCAGGGTATTCTGTGGTTCTGCCAGCTTAGATGTTCTGGAGGTGCAGTGGGAAGGGAGGCGCAGCTGCCCAGGGAGCTCCTGGTGCTGACCCCCCCAGCTCCGCTCCCTGAGTGATCCCATCTCACCCCACAGCCCTGAACTGAAGGGAATCCCCCTGCCATTCCTGGCTCCTGCTGGGGCTGGGCAGAGGAGGGGGACACAAATGGGTCCCTGAGCATCCCCCCCCCCCCCCCCCGCCACCCCCCAAATGAAGCATTTCTCATTTCTCTGGACCAAGAGTTTTGCTGTATATTGCATTCTGTTAAAGGAATTCAATTTAGAGAACACCACGCCAGGCAGAGGAGCAGCAGAAGGGCAAAACATTATGGCTAAATAATTCCAATTAACAATTCCAGACCTTTCTGGCTAATTCAGTTGGAGTAAGTGTTGCCTGGTGCAGGGCTGAGATCCTCCCACAGCTCCAGGGAATGTCTGGGATGCTGAGGGCTGGGCTGGACCTGAGGAGAGCCTGGTTTGATGTCATGGAGCTTTACTTCTTGAAACAGAGCAGAGAAGGAGGAATCTGGACTGTGAAGCAGAGCTCGGGTACCTCTCCTGCAGCCACCACCCTTGGCACATAAAATGATTTCCAGGCTAATTCCTAAATCAGTGTAAACATCAAAGCAGTGCCTGGAACAGGGCAAATGATCCAGCTCAGCTCTGCTGGGGAAAAACAGCCCAGATGCCAACGTGAAGCTTTACCAGAAGGCTGGAGATCAGCCCTGTGCTTTAAAGCCAGACATTTGTGGTACAGAAACTTAATTTCACTCTTCAGGTTACTGATTATTCTTCTTTGACTTTCTAAGTAGTTGCCCCTGGTACTGCGACCAACAAGTGCCAGGCTCTTCTCTTTCTCCAGCTGCATTTCAGGGCAGTGCCCAGGTTTGGATGACAGGAATATTTACTCATCACTGAGTGCTAAAAATTCCTGAGATTTCAGCTCAAAATCACAGGAAGCTCAAACACGTGGAGGTTTGGGAAGTGCTTTGCAGCTCTGACCAGCCTGTCTGGGTTTTACCCTGCCCAAATCTCTGCCAGAATCACAGAATATCCTGAGGAAGGGGCCCACAAGGATCAGCAAAGTCCAACTCCTGGCCCTGCACAGAGCAGCCCCACAAATCCATGTTCCTGCAGGGAACATCTTCCCTGGTTTTCTAAACCATTCTCATTCCTTCAGTCCCCTCCTGTGACATCCCAAAAAAAAGCGCCAATAAAGACTCAAAAATGGGTGTGGGTTTTTTTTCTCTCCCCTTAATCTTTTAATAGCTCCCCATGCCTCTTGTTGGACAACATCTTCCCTCTTGTTTTCCTTCCTGGTTGAAAAATCTTAATTTTGATTATGAATGCTTTGGGTCACAGCCCCTGTGTCTGTGGAAGTTCATGAGGTTTATGGTCACTGATTCAAAAACCTCTGAGGGTAAAATCTCCAATATTTTGGTTTTGAGCATCATAGAAAACAATGGTTTTCTGTTTGATTTGTCATCTTCTCCTCTTTTCCATTCTGTGTTTTCAGTCTCTAATTTGAAATTTCTCTCTCCCTTCTGAGGCTTCTCCCCTCTGTGGGTCTGTGGGGAGAAACACAAAAATCTTGGATTTTCTCTGAGCAGCAAAGGCAGCTCCCACCCAGGGTGACCCAGCCTTGAGCTGCTCAGGCTCTGCTGGGGCTCAGGGCTTAAAAACAAACTGTTGCTACTGTTTAACAACAAAAAAAGATCAACAAGTGCCATTAGCTTGGGGGTTTTGCTGTTCTGAGACCTCCAGCTCCCCACCCAGAACTTGGGTTTCTTCAGGGGTTCTGCAGAGGCTTTTTTCCTCTTTCTCTTTGCAAAGTAGCTGAGCTCTTGATGTTAGTTCATGAATCTTCGCTCTGCTGGAGAGATGCAGGTCTGGAAGCTGTCAAGGAGCCTCTTTTATGAACACTTGAAAGCAAAAAAAAATATAAAGAAATGGGTGCTTGAAGAGTAGATGGGACTAATGAAGCTTTTTTATCTTGGCAATTTGTGTCTACACAGAGTGGGGGCAAGGGGAATCCTACAGAGTGTTGCAAACCCATGTAGGGCAAAGCAGTTAATAGGATGAAAATGAAATCAATATCCAGGGCTTAATTAAGAAGCTGTTTTTATTCACAGCCCAGGAAAAAGCGCCTCCACCCCACATCAGAGGTGCCAAACACTTGCAGGATTGCAGCCTCACATGTTGTGTCCTGCAGGTCCCTGACAGCCCCACGAGCTCTGCGAGGGCTGTTTGTGGCTGTTCCTTCAGGAAATAACAGGGGGAGAGGGCAACAAGGGAAGAAATGAGGATGCAGCCCAATGGTCCTCCAGCTATGGCTTCAAACTGAAAGAGACTAAATTTAACTGGATATGAGAAAAAAATCCTTCCCTGTGAGGTGGGCAGCCCTGGCACAGGTGCCCAGAGCAGCTGTGGCTGCCCCTGGATCCCTGGCAGTGCCCAAGGCCAGGCTGGACAGGGCTGGGAGCAGCCTGGGGCAGTGGGAGGTGTCCCTGCCATGGCAGGGGTGGATGAGATGAATTTTTAGGTCCCTTCCAGCCCAAAGCACTCTGTCATTCTATGATCCCATGGGATTTGGGATCAGTCCCAAACCCCTGAGCAGGAAGGGGACTTGGAGAGCCAAGGTGGGATGAGAGGGAACAACACGTGGAAGGACTGAGCTCTTTTGCTTTCATGCCACTTGCAGACCCAGCCTGATGTGTTTATTTCTCAGTGAAGTGAGAAATGCAGCTGTTCCCAAGAACTAATCCTCCCATAAACTGTCTGAAATAGGAACAGTACAGACCCACTAAAGAGAAATATTCTAAACAGTGACTGGGCTGCTCAGATATTGGGTGTTACTGAATGTTTCAGGACTAGAGCAGCAACCAATTTCTGATTACAATACTGATTTGTTGTTGTTGTTATTGCTGTTCTGGTTACCTATAAAATGAACAAGGCACTTGGAAATGTTCAGAACTTGAGGGACGAGGGCCACTGGCAGTGTGAGCATGGGCTGGACCTGCTGTTTGTAGGGAAGCTGCTGGAGCTGGGAGTAAATGGAAGAGCAGAACTGCTCACAATATCCTACAGGGCTGTCCCCCATCCCAGCAGGGGGGTGACACCTCAGTGCGGGCAGAATGGCCACATTCCTCTCAGATTTCCTCTTCCCAGGCAGGGTAAATCGGTCTCAGGGGTGTTTGCTGGTTTATAAGGGATTGGTTTCACTGGTGACTGCCCCAGTTTGTGCCCTTTGCTGCTGCTGAGATTCAATTCACGCTGCTCCCAACTGTCCCTGCTCCTTTCCTGCAAGGTGAGCTGCTCCCTGGGTGGTTTTTGGACAGCAGAATCAGCCAGTGTGGTTCTGGCTGCCTGTTCCATGCTGTGCTCCCTTTTCCTGCCTTCATCTGGGCTGTGTCACCCCAAATCCTGCCTGAGGGGCTCTTTGGGAGCAGGGAGGGATCCTGGCAGCTTTGGGAGAACAAGGATGTTCCATTCCCCTTTGTTCCCACTCAGCTCAGCCCCCAAAGCCAAGGGGCAATTGCCAGGGGTGTGTTGAGGACACTGCCACGACCTTGCTGCCCATGCAGGGGGTGTCACCAGCTTTGCTCAGCTCCCCAAATCCTGCTCCAACAGGAGCTCCTGTGGCTCTGAACTCTGTCCTTGTTGCTCTAAATTGTAAAGTACTCACTCTGCTCCCACCAAACCCTTCTGGTGCTCGACTGAGCCCTGCTCCTGGTGGCTTTGGCTTTCATTCCTCACTGGACAAATGACCCAGGGGGGTGGCAGTGCTGAGAGCTGAGGTTACCACTCAGCTCCCTGGCACGAATTCTCATTTCCACTCCACCCAAGGGATGATCCCTCTAATTCTCCCATTCCAGGAGAGGATGTCGAGTGCATTCTGAAATCCCCGTTCCCTGGCAGGGAAACTGTCCCTCCCCTGAAGAACTGGGAGCTGTAATTATTGTGTTTAACTGGCAGAGATGCCAGTGCTGCAAATCCTGGCTGTACATCTGGGTTTCTCCAAGGAACAGCAAACACCATCACTCGACAGGAGCACGGGGAGGGAGAGGCAAAAATCCAACCTGAGGAGAGGAGCAGCCCTGGCTGCATTCAAAGCTCACTGAAGGAATATTTGATCTGAGGATCACAGAGGTTTCTTGGATCTTCAAGAAAACATCAGACACTGGGCATGAAAGGCAGAGTGAAAGTGCCCAGCCCACCCTCCCCAGCTGGGCCACGAGCACAAGCTCTCCCTGGATTTTCCAGGTTTCTTCCCCCAGGAAAAGTCCAAGTCCTGCAGCAGACTGAGTTGGGGAAACTGCCAAGGAGAGATACAGAGGCTGTCAGACCATAATAGAGATTTTTGTTATTTTAAGACCGTGGAGAATTTCTGCAATTGCAGAAAACCAAGAGATGGCACAGGAGAAATAATCTAATGAAAGTTGCTTTGTAATAGAAATAATAATGCAAGCATGGGCTTGAATTGAACCTTTAAAAATGCACGTGACCTCCCTTTGGAATCCCACAGGTTTTCTGAATTACATTAATTTTTGTCCTGCAAAAACTGCAATCAGATGTAAAAAGCCTTGGAGCTCCAGGCCTTGGGTGCCTCTTGCTGAGGTGCTTGTGGGAATCCCACAGAGCTACAAACACTTGAAGCTTTGCCTCAAGTACTTTAGGGGCATTGACAGTGTGTTTGTGTTTCCAGAAGCTGGCAGTGGGTTTAGTGCTTGTGAAAAGCTGCCAGATTCCTTCAAGGCTCCTCTCTGACCACTGGGCTCTGCTTGCTGCCAAAGCTGGGACAAGGCAACGGCCCTCCTGGTCCTAAATGTGCTTTACTTCATTTTATTTCTTGTTTTTAACCCCAGTTCTTGTGCTGTGAAATTGTCAGCTGTGGTTTCTTCATGTCATTTCCCATTTTCTGGCATTGCTGGGCCTCTCCTGTAGCACTCCCTGCAAAAAGCTTGTTCAGCTCTGCTACATTTGGGCAGTATTTCCCTCCTTTTGGGGCCTGCCCGTGCAGTTGAGGCACAGGCAGCTGTACCCAGCAAGGCTGGAACACATCAACTCTTCAGCCATCTGAAGAAATAAATGTTTGGTGGTGGCGTGTGCTCTGTTTGCTGATTAAAATGATTTTCTCAGCAATAGAAGCTCTCAGTGTCTCCTCTGATGTGAGGAGGAATAATTAAGTCCTCTCAGTAATGCAGATAAATAATGCCTTTGGAGAGTCCTGAGTGCATCATAAATCAGCAGCCGTGTTCCTGAGGTGCCACCTCCTCGTGTCCTGGTGCTGGGTGGTGGCAGCAGGCTCTGGTCACCTGCTGGCCCCTAATGCCACCTGTGATGGCACTGCCTGGAGGCTCTGGTGGTGCCCCGGTGTCCCCAGGGCTGCTTGGCACCCAGCAGGGTTTTATGGAAGCTGTTTGTGGGGATTTGGGGCTGTCCCTCCTCCATGGGGCGTGCTGCCAGCCCTCTGTCAGTTCTGAGGTGAAACCTGGCCTGGCCTGGCAGAATCCAGGGCTACGAACACATAAATACACATTTGCATATATGCAGTTTTATATATCTATATGTGTGTGTAAACAGCAACATTTCAGGTTTTATCTTTGGTTTTGTTGTTGTTTGAACTTTGGGAGCCCAGACTGAGAATGTACCGGGTATAAAGAAAGAGAAGAGTGCCTAAAAAAGTGATTATCTGGGAGAAATATGAAGAAAAGTGCAACTTAACCACCAGCTACCCAGCAGGACATGGCTGTGCATCCTGAACTGTTCCTATTGTGCTTATTTATTGAATCTTAATTTATTTGCTCTCTGCTTGAGGTTGTTCTCAGATTTTCTGGGTCAGAGGAGGTGATGGTGGCTCTGTTTCAGAGCACCAGGAGCTCCTGGCAGGCTGCATCGTGGTGGAAGGAAAATGCCTCATCCCTGTCTGTCCCTGGCTGTGAGTGAGGGTGTGCCCGATTCTCCTGGCGTGGGGGGCTCCAGGCATGAACACAGGTGGGGGTTTAGAGATGGAGGAAAAATTTCTGCTGGAAACTTGGTGTGCAGATTTGGGTGGGGATGTTCAGAGGTCCCCCCTGCCCGGCTGCTCTCAAGTTTTGAAGGCACGAGGTTTCCACCAGGAGTGTTCCTCCAGGAGGAGGAGCTCAGGGTGGGCACTGGGTGCCCTGCTCCAGCTCCTGCCTTTCCCGGGGCGGGGGGGACGGGCAGAAAGGGACCAAATTTCTCTGTGGAGAGCCGAAGGAGCCGCGTGGGGCCGTGCCGAGGGTGGCAGAGCTGGCAGCTCCTCCATCCAGTGCCAGTGCCAGGGCTGTGCCCTGCTCCCGATGGAGCCTGAGCCCTGCTGCCAGCAGAGATGCCACCGAAGAGCCGCTGTCCCCCGGCTGGGGGGACACCTCTGTGGGAATCCAGAGCTTCCCTCTGGCTGCCCTGGAAGGTCTGGGACCCTGGCAGGGGTCAGGAACCCCCCTGGACAGAGCCCCCAGAGACACTGGCTGTGATCTCTGTCCATGGAGAGGAGTTTTCAATCTTACAGGATGAATTACCAGCTCTGAGTGTTTGATATGAGTAATAATTAAGTGTGGCACGGGTGCAAAAGTAAAATTTTAGGATTCTAGATTAGGGGTTCAGAGGGGACAAGATGGAGGAAATTGGGTGTGTCTTGTCCTTTTTCTCCTTCTTCATGCCCTCCATGTTTCACTGTGGTGTTGGCATTTTTCTGTTGGTTCAGGCTGGGGACACACTGTCCAACGTAGGTGACAGATATTGGCACGTTATTGTAAATCCAGCACAGGGAGTTTGTGGTATTTAATGTTTGTACCATCCCACTGAGGGCAGAGCCCCACACGCTGCCCTGCAGGACAGAGCTGCGGCAGGGCAGCAGAACATGTTAGAGATAAACAGAATAAACAACCTTGAAACAGCACAGACGAATTATGGGTTCTGCTTTGGCAACGGGGCTGAAAGACAGAGACTTTCTACAATCTCGGAATCACCAATACCCACAGATTCCGACACACCTCCACTGGCGATTTTCCTTGTAAATAATTACCCTTTCAAAGTCTAAGCCAGAAAGCCGCCCCGTTGGCGAGGCCGCCCTACTGGGTGCCAGGGTGGGCGAGGGGACACCCACCGGTGACATTCCGGGTGGCACCGAGGGAAGCCACCCCCGGCCGTGGCTGTGGGTGGGTGGCACTGCCCCACTGCCCCGGTGGGGTGAGCGGAGTTTCAGTTCAGCCCGTGCCGGAGCAGAGGGCGCTGGAGCCCCAGCAAACTCCCGAGGATGCGGCGAGCGGCTCCAGAGGCAGCGGGGCTGCGGAGAGGATGCTGCGGGATGCAGGCGCTCCTCCAGCTTGGACAGGGATGGGCACAGCTCCCCCCTCACCAGGGGCCGGGCAGGGGAGAGGTTGGGGTGATGATTTTCCCCCGAGGCATTTTCCCGTCCTCTCCCAGCAGCTCCCGAGGAACGCAGAGCCTCGCTGGGTTTCTGCCCCTCGGCCACCAGCTCAGAGCAGCGTGGGCTACTGGTCCCCCACGGGACCTCTTGGGTTTCCAGAATCTTTTCTTTAGCATCCTGAAAGGGAAAAGCACCTTAAAATGCGGCTGATCACCATATTTGGGATAGACACTAATTAGCACCCTCTTAGCCTCTCCCTGCTGGCTCTATAACTCGTATAAAGTCCTCACATTGTTTATTTACCACTTTAATGCGGTGATCTTGGTCCGTTGGTAGTTTTTTCCCCCTGTTCCGGTAGCCTGGGAGCTGATTTTCGGGTTTACCCACCTTTGTGTTTGGCTGTGCTCTGCTTCCCCCAGATATCTTGGTAAGAAGGTAGGAAATGGTCTCAAGTTGTTCAGTGGAAGTTTAGGTTGGATATGGGGGGGAAAATGCTTCTCTCGAGAGGTGTCAAGGACTGGAATAGGCTGCCCAGGGAGGTGGTGAAGGCACCGTCTCCGGAGGGATTTAAAAGTCCTGTGGATGCGGCACTTGGGGACATGGTGACCTTGGCAGAGCTGGGTGAATGTTTGTACTCGGTGACTTTAGAGGCATTTTCCCACCTAAAATCCCCCTGATTCTATTTCCTGAGGAGCTCTGACTCCTTCAGGGGCCGTCGGCAGCGAGTGAAAACGTGGCTCCTGCCTGAGCTTCGGGCTGGCTCCATGGCAGTGCCAGGGGTGGCACCCCAAGTGTCCCCAACGCCGCTGTCCCTGGGGCTGCAGCGGGGGGAAGAGCAGCCCCGAGCTCAGCCAAGGTGGGGCAGGACCCTCGTTCCAGCCAGAGAGGCCCCGGGGCTGTGCCCTGTCCCCGGCCGGGTGTGACACGGGTGTGACAAGGGTGTGCCCCGGGTGTGTCCCGGGTGTGTCCCGGGTGTGCCCCGGGTGTGCCACGGGTGTGACACGGGTGTGTCCCGGGTGTGTCGCGGGTGTGCCACGGGTGTGCCCCGGGTGTGTCCCGGGTGTGCCCCGGGTGTGCCCCGGGTGTGCCCCGGGTGTGCCACGGCTCCCAGCGCACCCCGAGGGCTTCTGCTGCCTCGAAATCCCGATTTTCTGCCATCCCCCCTTTCCTTCCCGTCTGTGCGCTGGGGATCAGTTTAAGGGATTAACTCCTCCTGCTCCTCAGCCTCTCCTCGCGGTGCCCTGTGAGCCAACAGAGAGACTGATAGAGACTCTGTGTGACCACAAGAGATTAATTAAACAGTAAGCCCTAATTACCGAGGCTAAGGCTGACCGACTTACTGTGCCTGTAAAATAGCTGAATACTTGATTTGGACGGGAGTGTGGACATAACTTTGGCCATTAGCTGAACAAACAAGGAGCAGCCGAGCTAAACGGATCGGCTGCCGGATGGATGTGCGGCTTCCAGCGGGGCCCTGGGTGCCCTCCTCCTTCCTTCTGCCTGGCCTTGGATTTTGGGTAAGGAGGAGCCGCTTTCCAAAGCACGAACCTGCCCCAAGGGATTCCCTGCCTGTCAGTGTTATTCAGATTTCAGGCTGCTTCTCAAAGTCGCTGTCTCCATTTCACTGCAGGTTTGGAAAAAAAAAAAACAAACCAAAAAAACAAAAACAAATGGGGGAGAGACTGAAAGGCGTAAAAGCAAACCCAAACCCCAACTCCCAGTGCAAGGCAGTGGAAGTAGGGCAGCCAGCGCCTATTTCTGCCTCTCAGTATCTTCCTTTATAACAATAACAGATGCTAGGAAGTGAGGGTTAATCTGTAGCTGCAGAGCTTTTTATTGTGTTTCTCCCTTTCCGTGTGCATTAACCTTTCCGATTTAGAAGGCTGTGCAGTGGGCATTGCTTTTTTAAAAAAAATTCCTGTTATCTGTGCGTGCTGCATGGCTCCTGACCCAGTCCCAGACAGAGTGACAGCCATCCCCCATTAACTGCAGCTCATTGAGCACTTCATCAGACCTTGAGTTTGTGTCTAAGGTGGACTGGAGGTCCCGGGAGGGTTTGAAGTCTCGCTGAGCTGAGCACTCTGCAGAGGAGGAGAGAGCATCCCAGGATCATGGAACAGCTGAAACAGGGAAAACACGAGCAAAGGAATCTTGATGCCTGTTTTGAGATGAGGGAAATGGTGATTTAAAGGCTGGAGGTGTGGCTGTGTGCCCGGGGGTGTTAAAAGTGCTCCTGACAAAGCCTTGGGGACCCCCAGGTGTCCTGGCTCTGGTTTCAGCACTTGGCCAGCAAACCTCAGCTCAGTAAGAGCACAAACAGCAACACATTGGCCACAACAACTTCTGCACCTGCAGGAAAGGGCAGAAGTTACCACTGCCCTGGCTTTGCTTCTGTGTATGCCACATGTGAGTGAAGGTATCTGCAGCTGCACCCAGAAGAATTTAATTAAATACCCAATTTTTAAGGTGCCTTGCCCATATTTTTGCATGCATGATCCATTTTGGTTGTGCCATAATGAACTGAAGACCCCATATGGGAAACTGATCCTTGTTTTCTGCCATCTGACCACGTGGCACTAAACCCTATTCCCTTTCCTGGTTAAAAAGGCCAAAACCAACTTGACAATGGGAGTATTTGGGATGGCTTCAAAGCCAGTCCTGGGAACGTTTCCCTGTGGTGTTTTCCTGCAGAGGTGGGGATGTGTGAGGTGGGTGCCACCACCCTGGCTCAGGTGTTTTCAAAGGATGAAGGGGGAAGGTGAACTCTCGCTGCCTGCAGCTGCAGCAATCGGTGCTGTCACTGCTCTGGGTCATTCTCTGCTCCATGGTGATGCCTTCTGAGCTGGACTTGCCCAGCCAGCTGGTTTCAGCTGCTCCAGAGCAAAGGCTCTTTTTTTTTTTTTTTAGTGCAAGAAAACCGTAGAGGTTCTCTGTTCCCCCTCCATGCCCTCACTCAGGTGTGTGGTGTAAGCCAGAGCCTGATCACTGATGTTGCAAAGACATTTTGGCCACATTTTTGCAGCTGTTGGGTGCAGAAACCTGCATGGAAGCTGCAGAGCTCTATTTCCTCCCTTAATTCCACAGCAACAGCCATCCTCCAGCTGAGGAAGAAGAAAGCTCCGAAATGTGGTGCTCTCCTTGTGTGGTCTTCAGTCCCCAAGTTCTTCAAAACTTTGGAGACCTTTGGGAATCTGGGCTCTCCTGCACTTTGTCTTTGGGCATTTCATCCCAAAATGTGGCAGCTGTGAGCATGGAGCTGTTTCCCTGGCTGTTCATTTCTCTTCTGTGCCTGAAAGGTTTCTCTCACCCATCACTGAGAAGACGAAAAGCTCTCAGTCTTTAATCAATAACAATGATGAAAGCAGCCCAGGCAGGGTGTGAATGCTCCTGCAGTGGGATTTGACACCTGATGCACAGGGAGCTTTGAGTAATGTCCAGCAAACTCCTGTGGGGACAAGCACAGAAGGGCTGGGTTTTGGTCTTCAGCTTGCATTAACCTTTGGGCAAGTGACTGGTGAAATCCCCAAATTTCTCTGGCTCCAGATCTGGACATGGTTCTCTGTCATTTCCTAGGATGCTTCTGCCTCTTGGGTTCCCAGAGTGAAGCTCATGCAGAGCTGAGCCTGTACACGACTCGAGTTCAGATAAAGTCAGATTTGAAAAGCTGTTTTGACATCGAGATGCTGAGAAGCATCCAGGCAAACGTTCAGAAGAGCCTAAGGAGAGGAGACCTGAATCTTAAGGAGGATTAGATGTCTAATCATTTACCACAGGCAGATATGTACTGAAAGACAGGCAAAGACTCCCCAAATCTCCCTCTGCTGGTGATCAAGCCCTCAGTTAAATTGAGGTCTAAATAATGGAAGAGAAGGTGTGAAATTGTCTTTCTCTGCTGGCCAGTCTTGGAGACCAATGGGGTAGAAATGATCTTAGAAATACTGTGGAAAATAAAAATATGAGGCTCGATATACTTTTAATTCCCTTTTATTTCTCATTTTCTCCCAGCTGCCTGCCACAGGCACTGTCTATGTGCAAACATGTTGCTTCCCCACAGACAAAACCCTGTTCTGGTGGTGCTGGAGCTCAGAAGTGAACTCTGAGCACCACTGAGGTGTCTCGTGCCTCTTCAACCCATGAGCATCTTTGTGTCCCCATGTCCTGTGATTTCCTGGTTATTTCCTGTGAATTTTCCTGCGTGGTGTTGTTCAGACATTGGTCCTGCTTCTTGAAGTCTTTTCTGAGCTGAAAACATCATTTTTGAGCTAGCTGGGACTGAACTCAGCTGGCTCCTGCCACAGCCAGGGCTTGGAGTCGTGATCCACCTACGGAGGGATTCAGTTTGGGAGGAGCAGCACGAGCACAAAGCTGCTGCTCCCCTGGGCTCAGCAGGGTGGGGAAGGTGCTGTGCCAGCTCCTGCTTGCTCTCCCTGCCCTGCTCTGGCCTCCAAGTGCTCTACCTCCATTCTCCTTCCCTCAGACCCATCTCAGCTGATCCTTCCAACACTGCCTTGCTCTGTGGTGGCCTGGAGAGCTGCGTGGTGCTGTGGGATCAGGATGGTTCCAGCCCCTCGTGCCAAGGTGGAATTGCTGTGCCAGCCCGGGGGCTTTGCTAGCAGTGCCCCCACCCCAAACAAGGAGCTCAGGGTCTCTCTTGCTCCACATTCGTGCAGCAGCTGAGGGTGACTGGCCCTGGGGGTTTAGGGCACTAAACAATACCATGATCAGGACTTGCATAGGAGGAGCTGTATCTTCAAAAGGCCTCTTTCCCCTTTGTTCACTCTCTTATTCTTGAGAAAAAGTATCAGAGCATCTTCCTCAAGGATTTTACATAAAGCCGTTCTACATCCTCTGGCAGACCTGAGTGCCAGTTTAACAATTCCCTCTGCCTGCGTGGCAGCAGGATTTTCCTCCAGCACAGCTGGTGCAAAATGGGAGTGAGGAGAGCAGGAATTCCTGGCCAGGAGCACCTTGGGAAGCTGCTTTTCTTGGCCTGAAGCTCTGAACCTTCCTGTGGGCTGGAAGGAGAAGTGCAGTCTGTGTTGTTTGTTTATTTTTAAAGGAAATGTGCTCCTGGGAGCTGCTCTGCTTGGCATTACCCTGGATCCAGAGCCTCGAGATGGGATTGAAAGTGCTCCTCTGCTCCTCAGCCTTGCAAATTCTGAGTAAATAACAGCCTGTCTGCAGTTCCCCGAGCTCACCTGGACAAAAGGTATTCTGGAGAGCTTTGACCTTCCCTCTGAGCTACTCCAGGTGTAGAGCAGAGTCCAGGGAAGTCAGGGCATGGTGGGACTCCTTCCCTCTCTTAAAGGAAGAAATCTTCTGTCCTGCTGCTGTTTTTGCAAACGTCCCCCCTCTGTCCTGCTCGGAGGGGGATGCTGGGGTTGTGTCCCTAAATTTTAGCCGCTGTCCCTCCCGCTGGAAGCCTGTGCTGCTGCCTCTGGAGCACAGCAAGCTGGAAATTCACTTTGTGATTTCCCCAGAAACCCCTCCAGAGATGGATGCAGACTGTGCCAGCAGCTCCTGGGGCTGGGCAAACACAGGGCACGGGTGCCTGCCATGGTCCCAGTATGGTCCCAGTGTCCCTGGCAGGAGCATCCTGCCACTCTGGGCCACTTTCTCTGCCCTGCCTGTGCCTTGCCAGATGGAAGTGCTGCTCCATTAAGCCCAGTCACCTGCCTCGGGCTGGGGATGGAAGTGAAAGTCCAGGGAAATGCTTGGTTGCCTGGCAGAGCTGCTCAGGGAGGAGGAAGGCTCCTTGCTAAGCAGTGCTGGAGAGCAGAGTGATTTACTCCTCGGGGCTTGCAAGGAGGGGTCACTCATGACCGAGCCCATCTTTAGAATTTTCCATGGAATGCTCTTTGCCCTCCCGTAATGGGAGATTATGGATGTCTGACCTGTTTCAGTGCTCCAAATTTTTTTGGTTTCTCTTAACTCCCCTGCTTTTCTCCTAATCTTAAAAAGCCCGACTAAATCCTGACGCTTCTCCTCTAAAAGCCAAATAATCCTTGCAATTGCAATCTCCTTCTCTTCTTTAAGGCTCTCAATGCTTAAGGTCTGCGTGATCTTCCTTAGGGTGCGAAAAAAAACAATCCAGGAAAAAAGCCCTGAGCATGCAGATTGAGGAAAGGGCAAACTGGTTTAACAGAGCATCCTCATGACACGCTCACATCATTTTCTCACTGTCACGAACACCCCCACTGCCCTGGCTGCTGATTTCACTGCAGTGCTGTGGTGGGGACTTTGTTCTGGGAGAGGCAGAGTGGTTTGGCGGTGGTAGGAGGAGAGAAGAGGATGTGGAGGTCAGGATTTTCCCTGATTCTCAGTAAGACCTGATGCAAAAGACAGCTTTTTTTTTTTTTTCTTTATAATTTTTTGTCTTTTCAGAGCTGTTGTGTCATCCATCCCCCTGATTCTGTAAGCACAGGAGGATGAAGATTTGTGGAAAGCAATGTATTTTTTTCTCCATATACTGATTTCTATCTGGAGAGGTGAGGGGTTATTGAAAATGATATTTCTTCTTCTAGTCACTGAGAAAAAGTCAGGTTTTTTCACTGAAAAAAGATATAGGAGATATAGTGGCCAGAAGCACAAAAGTGAAATTTAAACCACTAAGTAAGCAAGTATAATAAAAATGAAATGAGTAAATATGGCAGCTGGGGGAAACTTGACTTTCAGGTGAAAGATAAGATAAATCCATCATAGGATACAATTTAGTGAGGATAAAAACGTTTTTTAGGGAAAATTTTAAAGAAATAAGAGCTCCCTGCACCCTCCTTCTCCATCCACAAAATAAGGGAACTTCCCCATTTGTGTGGATTGGCTCAGCAGTGCTCAGGGGTGAAGATCCTGGGAGGAAACACTCCTTTGAATCTCTGCCCAGGGTCTGTCTGAGTGGAGCGGGGATGCTGAACCACTCCAGCATCTGTCTCCGGGCAAAGTTTTTCCCAAAGACTCCAGCTCTCAGCTCAATCCGCAAATGACCCAAACCTGGGGAGGGGAAAAGGTTTTTTATTGCACTGCCAGCAAGCGCAGGGGAAGGCAGCCTCCAGGCTGGTGCTGCTCTCGCTGCCCGCAGACCTGTGCCGGTGTCGGGGGCTGGCGGGTCCTGCTGCCTGCGACCCTGGGGACAGCAGGATGTGATTCACATCCTTCCCTCGCTGCTCAGAGCCGCTCCCGGCTCCCCTCGGCTGCCGGTGCCGCCTCCGGGAGCGTGTCCTGCCTGTGCTGCAGCGTGCGGGAGCCCTTCAGACACCGAGCCCCGGCGTGAGCAGCCGGGTCCTTCCGGAGAGTCACCCTTTGCGTCTTGCCAGACCTTATTTGTGTCACTTGTGGCTGCTGCCAGCCTCTGACCGGCTCCTGAAGGCAGCAGATGTTACTGCTCCAGGCTTGCCTGGTCGGTGGGTTGGTTTTGCACTGAGCTTGGATGACTAAGGCAAAAAACACATTAGCGGCAGAGTCCAGGCTTTCCTTGCTCTGGAGCAAGTGCAAATGTCCCCCTGTTGACTCTCCCCGACTTCTCCGGAGGTCCCTTCTCAAAGTTAATAGTTTCTACCCCAAATTTAGCCTAAAATGCAAAAGCATTTCCTCGCCAGCTACTGCAGTGACTGTTGCCGTGCGGCGCTCCAGGAACAAGGAGGAGTTATCTCTCTGACTTGTGCTGGAGGGAAGCAACAGAGGGTGTTGGAATAAACAGGATTAAAGGATTTCGTCCATAAATACAGGATTAAAGGTATCCAGCGCTCTGCGGGAGTCATTCAAACCAAGGAGAAACAAAGTAAGTTGTGCAGAAGGGCGCAGCTCTGCTTGCAGCCAGCCCGTGCCGCACATCCCCGCACCGCCCCAGCGCCCTGAGCGCTGCGGGCACCGCATCCCCCGCCCCGCACCCGCCCGTGCCCCAGCCCCGAGCCCCCGGGGGCTGCCAGCGGAGCACCCCGAGCCCCGCACCCCGTTCCCACGGGGTTCAGAGGGCACCGGCGGGGTGACGGGAGCCGCGGCTCGGGGCGCCCGTGGGGGCAGCAGCCGGGCCCGGCTGGGCAGCCACATCTGGGCAGCCACATCTGGGCAGCCACATCTGGGCAGCGGCGCGCAGGCGCGGGGGCTGCCTCGCCTGTGCCCCCCACCCATCCGAGCGGCGGCACCCCCGGCCCGCGGAGCGCTGCGCAGGGGCGGGGGGGGATCGAGCCCTCCTTCCTTCCCCCGGGGAGTGGCCGCGGCTCCGCCGTATTTACCGGGGTGGGCGGCGGCGGCCGGGCCGGGCCGGCTCCATCCTCCCTCCTCCCTCCCCGCCCGCCCCCCGGTGCCGGTGACTGGAGCGGGCGGAGCCGCGGCGGCCGATTGGCTCCGGGCATCACATGCGGCGGGGCCGGGCCGTGCCGGAGCCGTGCCGGGCTGGGCTGGGCACGGCGGAGCGCTCCCGCGGCGGGCACGGCAGCAGCGCAGCCCCTTCCCAGCCCAGCGCCCCGTCGCCAAAGGGACCGCGGCCACCGCGGCCACCGCGGCCACCCCGGCCATGAGGTCGGGCCGGAGAGACGCCACCTGTGCGGGGAGGTGAGCGGAGCCCCGGCGCCTTCCTCCTACCCCCGGGCAGCCACAGCGGCGGGGAAGCGCAGGGGGTGGAGGAAGGAAAAGGGATATTTTTTGTTTTATTATCTATCGATCTATTTTTGCCGCGATCGATCCCGATCCCGCTACCGAAGCCCCCGGAGGGAGAAGTGCTGCGCGCTGTGATGCGTCTTCCTCTCGCCTCGGCTGCCAGTTTGGATTGTAGCGCCCGGCTCCGTGCACTGCGAGGATGGCTCGGTTTGGGGATGATCTGCCAACCCGCTATGGAGGTGGAGGGCCGGCCGGGGCTGGAAGAGGGAGCAGCCGGCAAGGTGGCCCCCAAGCCGGCCAAAGGATGTATAAACAGTCGATGGCTCAGAGAGCCAGGACTATGGCTCTCTACAACCCCATCCCTGTCAAACAGAACTGCTTCACAGTCAACAGATCCCTCTTCATCTTCAGTGAAGATAATGTTATACGGAAATACGCCAAGCGAATAACAGAGTGGCCATATCCTTTCAGGGATGCTGTGTGGGCACGGGGGGAAGGTGGGGAGGGGGAGAGGGAGGCTGAGGGGCAGAGACCCCTCCAGGCAGCGCAGGGCGAGTAGCTGCTGCTGCTGCTGCAGACGGTGTGATCGGGCTGTGCCATGGGTGTGTGTGCTGGGAGCTGTGTGCCCGACATGATGCACGGCTGTGGCAGTGGGAATATGGGAATCAGGGAATCAGGGAATTAGGGAATCAGGGAATCGCTTCCATGGGAGCACGGAGGGTCCTTTTGGTGTGCTTCATGCCTGGGGTGTGTAAGCCATGTCAGGGTGTCTTTAGGGGTCAGATGTACAGGTGCATGGATTGACGTTTCCTACAATTCAAGTCAGGTTCTGTGAGATTTGTGCCCGTGAATCCTGATTTTTTATTTCCCTCTGGGAGCCTTTCAACTCTTGTGTCTTCCTGTGAATAGAAGAAGGAATGTGGGATAAAAATGGTGACACCTTAGAACTGAAGCTGCATTGATAGTAGGGGCATTGAGAGCCCAGGTAAATCCCAGGAATGCAATCATTGCAGCTCGCTTTTAGCACATCCTCTCCGGAATCCATTCGAATCAACATGAATCATGGCACTTCGATTAGGTGCATAGCCTAAGCTTAGGCTGCCTGAAAAATAAAAATTAAAATTAGCAAAACCTTGTGGCAGAAGGAGGCAGTAAGTGGGGAGAGGGATCATCTGCTGTACTGTGAAAGGGGCAGATGCTTTCTGTCTGCGACTCAGCTCCCAGGCCAAGTGAGCTGCGGTGAGAAGGGGGCTTTGCTCAGAATGATGTTGTGAGCTGTGAGCAGAGGGGAGCAGGCTGAGGCTCCCAGGGAGCAGATTTTGTGTGTGTGTGTACAGGAGTGCTTTACACTGGGGGTCTCAGGGGAGCTGGTTGTTTTCATTTCATATCACACCCCTATTAATCCTCATCTAACAGCACCAGGGCCTCCTCCCAGCCTCCTAGCAACACTTTCAGTTGCCACACAGGCCAGCTCCTGCTTAGACTTCCCCAGTTTTCACTTCCTGAGGGGCTAACAGGAAAAATACACCAAAGGAGTCAATGCACTTCCCTTCTCTCCGAACACACACAAATACGTATTGATCTTTCTGTCCATATTATACAATCCCAGCGATTGCTGCATTTCCTCATCCATTTCTCCTTCCCTGCATTTAAGTCTGGATAAACAAGCCCCAAACCCCTGGTGACAGGCAGAGCAGCGCCTTGACTGCACGGGTAGACTCAGGCTTTCCCTTCCCTGCCTCTTGGGCGATTCGGCTGCATCTTTCCGGGGGATGTGGGGAGGGGACCCCCAGTGCGGCGGAGCCGGCGGGACCGGCGGAGCCACCGGCGCTTCCCCGCGGCCGAGCGGCGGGGCCGGCGGGCGGGGCCGGGCGCTGTCCGCGGCGTTGGGTTCAGCTGAGCACGGTGCTGAAACCGGGCTGAGCACGGTGCTGAAACCAGGCTGAGCACGGTGCTGAAACCAGGCTGACCATGGTGCTGAAACCAGGCTGAGCACGGTGCTGAAACCAGGCTGAGCACGGTGCTGAAACCAGGCTGACCATGGTGCTGAAACCAGGCTGAGCACGGTGCTGAAACCAGGCTGAGCACGGTGCTGAGCTGAGCTGACCACGGTGCTGAAACCAGGCTGAGCACGGTGCTGAAACCAGGCTGACCATGGTGCTGAAACCAGGCTGAGCACGGTGCTGAAACCAGGCTGACCATGGTGCTGAAACCAGGCTGAGCACGGTGCTGAGCTGAGCTGACCGTGGTGCTGCGCCGAGCTGACCACGGTTCTGAGCCGAGCTGACCACAGTTCTGTATCCGGACTGACCATAGTGCTTGAGCTGAGCTGATGGTGGTGCTGGGATGAGCTGATGGTGGTGCTGGGATGAGCTTATCACGGTGTTGAGCTGAGCTGGCCATGGTTTTGAAGCCAGGCTGACCATAGTGCTGAGCTGAGCTGACCACGGTGCTGAAGCCGGGTTGACCGTGATGCTAAGCTGAGCTGACCGTGGTGTCGAGCTACCCTGACCATGGTTCTGGAGCCAGGCTGGCCACAGTGCTGAGCTGAGCTGATCACGGTGCTGGGATGAGCTTATCAGGGTGTTGAGCTGTGCTGACCAGAGTTCTGAAACCAGGCTGATCACAGTGGTGAGCTGAGCTGACCACGGTGCTGAGCTGAGCTCACTGTGGTGCTAAGCCGGGCTGATGGTGGTGCTGAGCCAGGCTGACCACGATGCTGAGCTGAGCTCCCCGCCATACTGAACCCATCTCTCCATGCTACCAAACCGAGCTCTTCGAGTGCTGAGCTGAGCCCTCCAGGGTGGTTGTGCCTGCGGCGCGGCTCGGTGCTGTCCCTGGTGCTGAGCTGAGCTCTCCGCTGTGCTCAGAGGAGCTCCCCATGGTGTTGAGCTGAGCTCTCCGCGGTGCTGAGCCCATCTTCCCTCACTGCTGGGTCCATCTCCCCACGGTGCTGGGTCCATCTCTCCGCAGTGCTGATCCCATCACTCCGTGGTCCTGGGTCCATCTCTCTGCAGTGCTGGGTCCATTTTCCCATGGTGATGAGCCCATCTCTCCATAGTGCTGGTTCCATCTCTCTGTGGTGCTGGGTCCATCTCTCCGTGGTGCTGAGCCCCTCTCTCCATGGTCTGGGTCCATCTCTCCATGATGCTGGTTCCATCTCCCCATGGTCTGGGTCCATCTCCCCATGGTCCGGTCCATCTCCCCATGGTCTGGGTCCATCTCTCCGTGGTGCTGAGCGCAGCCATCACCCGCCCTCAGCCCTCGCTGCCGCCCGTGGAACGGCTCCACCCTGGGACAGCTGGGGCTCGGCACAACTCAGGGTGGGAGATGGTGGCAAAAAGCAAGGGAGGACCCGGTGCCAGATTTGGATTCTTTTCCCTCCCCACTTCCCTCCTACATCCCAAAAGGGCGCTGAAGGTTTTATTCTCACCGAGAGCGGACATTGCAATTGAGCAGTAATTAATGTTTTAGGCCTGGGTAGGTACTCTAAATTGAACTTTTCGTGCCCATCACTTATTTGCACTGTGTGCTGAAGTTAAATGTTTCTGAAGAAAAATTCAGCAGATGGTGTTTAGTTGTATAATCTGTTAGGAGGCAATTTAGTTTATCAATATAATTGAAAACCAATACGTATTAATAGTTGTTTATTTCCTTTGGACCTTACGCTTTCTTGCTCCCGGATTCCTTGAGCAGCTCAGATTGTGTGAGTCTCTAACTCTCTTAAAGAAGAGAATTGCCAATTTCCTACTTCTCTTCCAAACATACCCCAGAAAGAACCGAGGAAGTCAAGGAGACCAAATATCTTAAGTAAATACACAAAATCTTAGAATGCTCAATTAATGCAACTTTGTGGGTAGAAACAGAATTTGGATGGGGTTCTTCTTGTATTGTCCAGTGTCTTCTTTAACTTCTGGTCCCCACTCCATTTGAATACATGATTTTAGCTACAATCATAGCCAATTGTATTGTGCTGGCTCTGGAACAACATTTACCGGATGGAGACAAGACACCGATGTCAGAGAGATTGGTGAGTCGCATTCATTCATTTTCTTTTTTTTTTTTTCCTCTTCATCTAATACAAAAGGCAGTCAGCCACTGAGTGTTGGGAGTGTTTGGATCTATTTTAAAGATCCACACATAAAAAGACAGGCATTGATCTGACAATCAGAAAAAAATCTGTCGCAGCAAGGTAACTGTCCCCTCCTGATCCCATCTGCACAAGAATGCTTCATCACTCCAACCAGCCCTGACCAGCCACGGAGAGAGCTGGACCTTGTGCTATGATCAGAAGGGCTTCAAACTTAGGTTGTCTCTAAACCAGGACAGGAAGGAGCTGAGGAATGCTTAGAATTATCTTTGGAGTCAAATTAACTTCTTTGTAATTTTAATTTTCCAAGGGAGTGGTAGAACACAGTAACCTTTTAGGATTTGTGTGTCTCTTCCTGCCACAGCACAGATCCTTCAAAGCAAACTTTGGGTTCAGATGATTACACTTCTTTTCCCCCCCAAAAAATGCAACCAGCTTACAGAGAAAAATAATTTACCCGCAGGCTTTATGGTAATGAGTCCAATTACCTTATTTCAAAAGAAAATAGAAGAATAGCATCAAAATAATTCTCCCATTTATCATCCCTGTAGGAAAACTGTGTAATTCTTGGTTTGATTTTTCTCCTACTTTTAATGATCTGGAACGTCTTGCATGCCCAAATGCATTAATCCTGGTGCACGTTCAAAGGATGGATAAATAGGGATCCATATGTGTTTTCCATGTAGATGCTATATTATGCAAACAAAGATAACATTAGGCTTGCTGCCAGAAACAAGAGCCTCTGAATAGTGGTTGCTGCAGTTCCCAAGGACGGCCCATGCCAGTGGGCAACTCTCAGAATCTCATTCTCCAGAAGCAGGAAAAAGTGTGTTAGTGAGCAGTCTGGAGAGTCAGGGTCAGAATTTGGTGCTGGTTTGGAAATGGAGCCACTCCTGCTGGCTATCCTCCTGCATGGGGCTTGTTTTCTCTCTCTGCTGGAATTCTTTTTAATGAAGAAGACGCGAGAATAAAATGAATCAATGATTGTATGTAGATCTTTCTGCCATCGAACCTGTCTTTGTGTGCTTTGGGGTTGGTTGGCAAGGCCAGCCCGGGGGCGTGAGCAGAGCAGAGGTTCAGAGCCAGGAGTGAGCTGGGAAAGTGCCTTCCGTGGTTATAAACACAAGGAAAAGCCGTTTCAGGGACGTTCTGGCTTGGCAATCCTTTGGTTCATGTTGGTTTTATGTTTCTCTCAGTTTATAAGGCCATCCTAGAGGCATTTTATTGTCCTTTTCCCAAGTGTATTAATTCCATTTTACAGCACACACACCTTCAGATCCTGCCTGAATCATTCCAAAGGGGGCACTGGCATTGCCACAGAGCATGTGAGAGAGCTGTGTGAGTTAAATGCGCAATGCCTGTTGGCTCTGCCTCGGAGAGGAAGTAAGAATTAACCCCTCATTTTTGTCCCAAGCACTGTTAGGTTTGATCCAGATACCCTGAAGCCATTTTAACTACAGCACATTTGTAACTCTGAAGTATAAAGTGATTTTTCATAGAGTAGCACTGAGAATCTTTACAAGTCATCAAATACTTTTTATTTTCAACATAAGCTGGAAAGAATAAGCATTGTGAGAAAAACTGTCTTCTAGTTTTCAAAGTGAAGCCTCTTTATAATTCTCCTGTTGCTTCTATAAACTGGAAGCTGTTTCATCAAAAATCCATGCTAAACCACAGTGGGGAAATGTTCCCATACATTTCCCATACATTTTCAGGTTTGTTCAGCCAAATTCTAAGTCCATGCAGACAGCAGGTGCTTTATTGCTGTCCTTAGCAGGAATGGAATTGATCTTTTTTTGGGCAATGGTTAATGGATATGGCTTTTTTTTTTTCCCTCCTGGATTCATTAAAATCTCCAAATTTGAGATAATCAGTGAAGAGTTAATCAGATATTAAAGATATGGGGTGCACGTCATAAAACTTTTGTGACTGGGAGATGTTGGCAGAGTTGTTGAAGGAAAACTGAAGTTGCCCAGATAATTTGTTCCATAGAAACAATGAAAAAAATATGTAAGGTTGTCTGTTTGTTAAAGCTGAGGAACAAAGGGAGGACCCCATGCAAACATTTTAATTATTTTTGCCTTTTAATAAAAAATTTCTTCTATTTATGTCCCTAAGGACCAGAATATGATCCTGCAGTGCAATCTCATTGGGCTGTTTTCTGTGCTCCTTTATTGTCAGTCAGGGTTAACTGAGCACATGTCTCAGTACATGCAATATTCCAAGATTTTGAGTGTCTGAGTTAGGAGAATTCTCAGAATGCACAGAAAATCATTACTTGGCTCTGGGCTGGAAATTCTGGTCAAAATCAGGGCTCTGAGAAAGCACCAGCCTGGTGGCCAGAGCATTTAGTGGTGAACTGGAGGAGTGGCTCAGCTCCTTGATCATCAAACGGGGAACAAACTCATTCTCCTACCAGCAGCAGACTGACCTACCCGGAGGCCCTTTCCTGCCCTGAGCTGGAAGTCTCACATGCTCTGGAGGCTGGGAATGTTTCCCTCCCACCAGGAATTGTCCAGTGGAACAGGTTGGATCCAGGATGGAGCAATGTCCATCTCCACCCAGTGCCGTAGCCAGTGGGCCGTGGGCTCAGCCTCCCTCTGTCCCAAAGGATGTTGCATTATTTGTGCACACGGGAGTGATGCAGCTGCACAGAGGCTGAGGGAGCTGTTCTGAGCAGCCCAGAGCCTGCTGGTGAGAGCTCCAAATGTGGGAATGGGAACTTCCCATCCCAGCCCCCTGTGGTACCTTGTTCACCTTGCTCAGCTCTTGGGTGTCCACACTGAGACCTCATTCTCTCCCCATCTCCTTCCTAATTGCTCAGTCTCCCATGAGGAGCTCCAGGAGACCTCTCCCAGGAGGACAGGGATGATTTCAGAACTTGCAGGACAGGAAATCTCTTTTCTGCCCTGCCCTGCCCTGGGGCAGGCCCTGTTGGAAGGCACCAGAGCATCATAGTTGAGATGGAGACAATACAAAGCAACACTCCATTTTCAGAAGGCTTCGAACTATTTGTATTATAGCCTGCATGCTTTTTCTACATTCCTACAAACTCAGAAGTTTACACTTTACTCATTGGTCAGGAAATACAACCAAGTGCTCATTTGAACAGGCAGTGGCAGGTTTCTCTTATTTATCCCTCTTTCTTTCTTGGTTTCTATGTCAACGACCTTGGTAGAAAATTCTTTCAGGGGTGAACGTGGAGCCCCTTATGAAACTTCTCTCTGGCTCACTGAAGTTGCTGTAAAACCTCTTGCACACCAGAGGGGCTGTGGGATGTGTGCTGCAGGCTCGGGGTGTTTTGCTCCCCCAGGTGTTTTGGACGTGAGGACAGAACATCACATCTCCCAGATTTTCAGCTCTGTGACAGCTCTGGCAATTTACTAATGGATTTAATGCTTTCTCCCATCCACAGGCACTTAGAGCAGTAATATGTGAGCCTATCATATTAACCTTTGCATGAACAAAGCTTTTCACACCCAAACCTCTCCAGGCTGTCACATCCGAAGGCCAAGGAAAGACACTAGGACGTGAAGTAGGAATGGTAATGACTTTCCAGACTCAGAAGTTGTTTCTGATCAGAAACATATTGATTAAATGTGTGTTTGGCCCAGCCTCAAGCTCTGCTGTGTCCACAGCAAGCAACTTGCTGGCACAGCTCTGGCTGCTGCCCAGATTCTCTGCCCTCCTTCCAAGTACGCACAGGGATCCTCAGCATCACCTGCTCTGCCCTCTGGAACCCAAGCAGGGCCACAGCCTTTGGTCTGAAGGGGCTTCAGGGTGTCCTAGCAGGGACCCTGGGCTGAGGCAGGGCCATTTCAGTGCTGCACAGGGCATTCACCCACATCCTTCCCTCCTTCCATCACACACAGTCAGGCAAATCCTTTTTTATTTCCAGCTGCAGGACCTCTCCCCAGTGGGGCATGAATTTTATTTTTCATCTTGTTGCTACTGCCCTGATTCTTGGGCTGAATCAGTGTAAATTTAGGCAGGCTTTAGAAAAGACCCTCTTTCTTTTGCCTCTTATTTCCCCAGCTACTTCCTGCCAACCCTACAGATGAGAGTTTTTCTTTGTAACAAATACCCAAATCCATCTGCGAGCCTTTCTGCTTCCCTAGAAGCTGACAAAAACTCCTGACCCACTTCCTAAGAGCTCTGTGTAGCCCTAGCTTTGGGAAGAGCACATCCCATCAAACCCTGGAGTACCTGGAGCCTGGCTCTTTAAAGCTGGGAGCTGTAATCACCAGGCACCTGACCTAGATTGAGCAGAGACTGGAGTAGATACCAGGCTTCAAGGAAGTGAGGGAGTAACGTGGAGGAGTGGATGTGGGTAAAGGTAGCTTTTTTTGTGTGTGTTAGAAGAGCTATTTTTGGAGGCACGCGAGTAGTGGTGGGATGGGGATTTGGGATGGGCTGGGAGGCCTTTGTGTGCAGACATTATCTGGAGCTGTTGAGCCAGGAGCTGTGGATTGGGCTGTCAGAGGGCTCCTGTGTCCATGAGGAGCTGTAAGGAACATCTCCTGGAATCACATAGGATGATTTCTGACCCCTTCTCCCTTTTCCCCTCTTTTCTGTACTGGGTCAGAGCCCTGGGATGCCTCCAGCTCTTGCTGTGGAGCAGCTGCTGGAAGAAGATGTGCATTGTAGGATTTCTGTTGAAGGTCATAAAATTCTCTGTGGGTAAAGAGCTCTGAGATGGGCAGCTGGAGGTCTGGCAGTGGTGGCTCCTGAGTGCTCTGAGCAGCATCCGTGTAGGACAGAGGGCTTGGAGGGTTTGCAAATCCCTCCTTGGCTGGAGGGGAAGCCAGTTTGGGGGATGGGTTTTCATTTTCTGGGCTCCATTTCAGCCAGAGAGCCAGTGTGAGCTTAGTAGACCCCTGCTCTGTTTTGCTGCCTGGCCAGGCAGCACCTGGGAGTGTCTCTGCAGGTGACTGTCACCTCACCACAGGGGCGTGGCAGGTGGAGCTGCTGGGGCTGTGAGGTCAGAAAGGTGGAGGGGAATAGAGGTAACACAGGGTGAAAGATGGAATGTGTGGAAGAGCAGTTCCCACTGAGGTGTGTAAGGGTATGGGGAACAGAACCCAAATTCAGCAGCTGATGGAGAAGCCTCTCCAGGGGTTGTGTTTTCCAGCAGCTTGGAGGCATCCTCGGTGGTTGGAGCTCTCTGCTGGACGTGCTGAGCTGGGTCATGGCCAGCCAAGCCTCCTTGGCTGTCATGTTTCAGATGGGTCAGGAGGAGGGGACCGCAGGGGGGTCACTGCTCCAGCAGGGCCAGCCCAGGGCACAGGGCTGATGGTTCTGGAATGTTCCCAGTCAGGGAGACCCCACAGCCTCCCTGGGCTCTGTCAGGGCTGGCACTGCCCAGGGCAGGAGTTCTGCCTCCTGGGCAGGGAATTGCTGGGCTCAGCCCTGCCCGGGGCTCTGGGGCCATCGCTGGGCCTGGGGCAGAGCCTGGGGCTGCTCTGAGTCCTGCACACAGGGACAGACTGGGACAGACTGGGACAGACTGGGACAGACTGGGACAGACAGACAGGGACATACTGGGACAGACAGGGACAGACTGGGACAGACAGAGACACCCAGGGACAGAGAGGGACAGACAGACAGGGACAGAGAGGGACAGACAGAGAGGGACAGACAGACAGGGACACCCAGGGACAGAGAGGGAGGGACAGACAGACAGGGACATCCAGGGACACAGGGACAGACTGGGACAGACAGACAGGGACACACAGGGACGGACAGACAGGGACACAGAGGGACACCCAGGGCTGAGGGCCTCTCTCAGCATCACCTCTCAAGACTGAACAGGCCCAGCTTTAAGGGTGAAAACCTCCATTTCTGGAGCAAGTGCTGTCCTGAGTGTGGGTCTGTGCCAGAGCTGAGCAGGAGTTGCTGTGCTTGTGTCAAACCTGCTTCTTCCCTGGTTCTGGGACCACAAGCCTCAACATTCCTGCTCTTTTCCCATCAGAGAACAAACAATCCCCTATTGTCATTGGGAGAATTGCAAAATACAAACAACTATGCCTCAAACAGCAGCTCAGCTCTTTGGTTCTGGTGGCCAGAAATGCCAAAGCCACTGGAAAATGGATTTCTAATCTCTCAGTGTGGGAGTTTGCTTCTTATTTGGGCAGGGCTGCTTTGCTTCCATTGAATTCAACTGAAAACCAGGCTCTAAGGCACATTTGGAAATTGGTTACTGGTGCCAAAGCTGATGAACAAGTTCTTGAAATTGATGCCCATTGCTTTTACATCTTGCTTTATTCTCATTTCTTGCCCAAATCTTCCTTCCAAATGTGAATGCTTCCATTTGGCACTGAATTTGTGTTGAAACTCCAGTCAATAAAGTCTAATCCTGAGAGATCTGGAGCAGAGATGGAATAAAAGGTTTGGTAAAACTGTAGGGACTGAGCTTGATTTTCTGTGTAGTGAGCAAGGACACGAATCTGCAGTCCCAAGGGAGGTGTTAGTCTGCACCATGGAGCCCAGACACAAATCTTGCTGCTCCTGCTGTTCATGGGAGGGGTTGGGGATTTCTCCCTCAACCAGATCTCCAGTGAAAGGAAAACAAATGAGGTTGCAGCTGTGAAAATTGATAAAATGGAGGAGAAGGAGCAAAGAAAGAACTGATGGAATAAATGATAAATAAATAATTTCCTGTTAGTGCAGTCAGGCTTGCTGTGGCTGACTGTTGCTCCCAAAGACACCCTCTTGTTTCAGGTTTCTGGATGACTTGTGGAACATCTTCCATGCCAGTAACTCCAGAAACCTGTCATCTCTAATTTAAATATACCATTAGAGCAAAATTTCCACATCAAAATTCCCTCCAGAACATTCCGTAAAGGTGGAAAGCGTGGCGTGAAACCATCAGGATGAAGGCCAATAGGATTGCCAATTTGTACAGAAATTTCATTTCAGAGAAATAACAATGAAATTCCTCTGTGAGCTTAGTTCCAACAAAGTTAAACCTTCAGTTTCAGCCCTGTTCAAAGAATGGAAAAGGTGTGCAGTGGCTGCCTGTAGCTGTTTAGGGGACTGGTTATCACAGCAGGAACATGGATATCTCCTTGACTCCTTTAATTTCTCTTTTTTTCCAGGATGACACTGAGCCGTACTTTATTGGAATATTTTGTTTTGAAGCTGGTATCAAAATCATCGCTCTGGGCTTTGTTTTTCACAAAGGCTCTTACCTGCGCAACGGTTGGAACGTGATGGATTTTGTCGTGGTCCTCACAGGGTAAGTGACCTCCTCTCCCCCTGAGCTTAACGGGGCTCTCCCCCTGATTTGTGGGGTTTGTTTGCTCTGGGTTGGACTGGGATTGACTGGAGTGGAATAGCACTAAAATCCTGCATTTCTGCCTGTAGCAAATCCAAAGAATGGCTCTTGTGCTGAATGAGTCACTTGCCAAGCATTTGAACCAACTCAAAAGTGATTTTGAGGATAGTTCTTTGTAGATATTTCAGTGTGTATCTGATCCAGACACTTCCTGACATTTCTGTGGCTTTGCAGGTTCTAATTGCCACTAGTACTTGAACCTGATTTAAATCAATTTATTTTCGGACATTACAGGATGACTTTAGAAGTCAACATGGAGTGTGCTAACAAATTAAATGCATCCTGGTTTTAAGCTGTTACAACTTTGATATCAGCCAAGTTTCTGCAGGAATGAATTTATTCCCCTATGAAATAACTTTTCTCAAAAGAATTTGAAGATGTTTGAAAAGAATTCAAAATGTCTTATTAAGGATGGAGGTGAAAAGGTTACGTGTGCATTTTGTACCCTGGTTTGAGATGATATCACTGATCTCTGCCTTGGAAATGCTGACAATATTTTACATTATGCATTGCAGCAGTTTCTGTCTATTTATATAAATAGAGGGTGATGCTGGTGGATAATGAAAACATAAACATGAACACTTCTAGTCTACAAATTGGGCTTTAAAGCTTCAGAGGAAACGATCCAAAGGTCTGTGTGAGGTCCTGAGCTTGCAGCCTTCGTCTTGGAAGGATTTCAGTTCATTTCTCCCGAGAAACTGCAGCCTGGCTCCCATATCCATCCTTTCCCACACCTTCCCTGCCCGTGTGTGTGGTGAACGTGGCTATTCCCTGCTCCTGGTGGTGGTGTGGAGTAGGGAAATGCTTGCATACATATACAAATGTATTCATTAGCTACATGATCACTGTAATTCCATTTGCATTCATGGCACCCTGTGATACAGCACTTGAGAGGCCAAAGGGAATTCTTGATGTATTAAGAGGAGGAGAATAAATATTCAGGGCTGGATTCTCCTGCTGCTGGGGCTGGGTATTTAATCAATAGAAACTTCAGTGGAGGCACAAGGAGAATTAGATTTCCATACTTAGAAGCAGGGGTACCAGGATGAAAAGAGAATTAGCACAGTGCTACAATTATTCTCACTGACGCTCTGTTCTGACTCCTAGTTAGCTCCACGCCATTGTTTGTGTTAAAAGAAAAAAAATAAAATCAAGGCTCTGATTCTGGAAAGGACTTTGGCATTGGCTGAATTTATCCTACAGCAAAACATTCCACTATATGCTGGAATTCAGCTGACTCCAGTGGTTCTCTACTTAAAGTTCAGGCACCACAGAAAAGCTTTTCTGAATCGCAGCCATATTGCTTAGGCATGGCTTCAATTCCTTTTAATATTTTTTTTCCTCCATAAACACAAGACTCCAGAGTTTGTTGGTTTTATTTTACAACCGAGACATTCCAAGTATTGCAGCTGAAGCGGCCCCGGGATCCTCACGGAATGAGCGGTGTCTCCCCGGTGCTGTGGGAGCTGCTTGCAGCACTGTTTGATCCTGGGAAATAATTGTGGAATATCAGCTTGATGAGACAGCTGGAACAAGGACCCCCGGTGCCATCTGCAGCCCCGCGGGTTCCTTTGAAGTGCCATCCTGTTAACGTCACCGCTGCTGTTTCCAATGGTGACACCAACTGGGCCCTGCTGAAATTGTCTTGTACAAGGGCTTCCCACCAGGCAGCAGTGCAGGGGTGGCAAAGGCTGAACTCATCAGCTTCAAGTCCAAGAGTCATCTCCACTGAGGAAATCCAGACCTCTAATCCTTGTCATTCGAGGGCTGGATTTAACAAGGCACTTGAGCTTGTGCCTGATTTTTGGCGTTAGGGGGAAGCTACTGAAAATAACAGAGTTACTCATGCTTGGTTTGATGCTTTCCTGAATATTTCCAGCCCAGGTGGAGGGAGCATTGAAAGCTCTGCAGCTTCACACAGGGGGTTGAATTAGTGTTTTCTCTGTAGCCTGCTGTGTTTTGCTCTGCAACGCCCAGATCATGATGAAGTTCTCAGCTCACTCCTGTGTTGCCATGGGGCTGTGCTGGAAACCTGGAGTTCTCTTCCTTGGGTTTCCTTCAGTGGCCAGAACCCCTTCATGTGCCCACTGCCTGCATGAGCTCAGGTCAGAGGGGAAACCTGTGCAGGGCTGTTTATTTGAGACAAAATCCTCCTCGTTTCTGCATCAAGGCTTCAAAGTCAGCTTGATAAGTGAGAAAGTTCCTGCTGACAAACCTTCCAGGGGAGGGCTGTAAGGTGGTGATATGAGTGGGATCTTCATTTTCATTTCTGTGGAGGGCAGACTTGGATCTGTGTGTTTCAAAAAATGATCAAGCTGTAATTTATTAGGGAATAATAAAAAAGGACAGTGCTAAGCCAGTACTTAATGTGTTCTTATAAATATAGATAGGTAGGACATCAGTTTTTGAAATATCATTTTGCTACTCTATCAAAAGCTTTCCTTTGCCATATGTGCAAGATTTCTACTTGAAAATGCTACTTCATGTTTCCCAGGCAGTGCTCAGCTCCAAAGCTCAGTTTTACATTGATCTTCAATATTATAGAGGGATTTTGAATCCTCTTCTTTAATTTTTTTTTTATTTCTGTGTAAGCATGAAAGATCATGAAAATGTTCCATGATACCCCACACAGAGCTGTGTGCCTGCTAATCCTGCCGAGTGCTTGTTTTTATTAAGGTAAATGGTGAATGTCAGAAAACCTGATCTCATTTTCAGCTTTTAGCTAAGCACCAGAAAAGCGAAGAGCAGCTCTGCTCTCATTCTCTGTTTCCATAGGAAAAAGGCCAGCCAGAGTCTGGGTGTGCTTTGGAGGAGGCTGTGGGGGAAGGCTCTGCATTGATTGAACTTAGCCTTGTGTAAATATTCCAGTGATCACGCAGCAATCCTTCCCACCTGCTTTTCCCAACCCTTTATTTATTTAATTTTTTTTGGCTACTCAATGCCTGCACCCTGGAATTATTGATAAATATATTTTTTATCTACTTGCAATGAGGGAGATTTTTGTTTGTCAAAAGCAGACAGCAGAACTTGTTAATCAGGAAATACATCAGGGCTGTGTTCCATGCAGCCAGGATCAATCTCTTATTGAGCTAAACTTGTGTCTAACAGATAGTGGCCCAAAATGGCTTTGGTTTGCTGTTCCAGAAAACACTCCCTCGGTTTCTTTTCCCAGCAGTGCTGTGGTGCTTATTTCTCATTTGCTTCCAAGGAAACCTGTGGATCTGCTGGTAACAAAGGCCTGGGAAAGGAATAAGTTGCTCTCCTTGGAAGATTTTGTTATTTCTGTGATTTTTTTAGTGATTTCTTGTGATCTCCACCAGTTGTAGACGAGTCTCAATCAAAGCTGCCCCTGCTGGGATGGGCCTGTTGCTGCTGGGGACAAAAACACACATTTTATTGCTCCTGCTCATTTTATTTCCACGTTTCCAGTGAGATTGCACTGGCTCCAGTGGTGACATCACTCATTAGCAGCTCTAAATCACACAAGAATTCAGTTTCTCATTTAGCCTGGCACTGGATGATCTTAATGCACTTTTTCCAAGGTGGAGGCAAAGGGACTTTTCACTCTATTGCTGCTACGTGTTTTGGGTTGAAAATTTTAGAAATCCACAGTTGTTTTGGGAACAAATTTGTCCTGTTCCCAAATTCCTCAGCTGGAGCCATGAGCTCTGATTCAGGGCCTGGAGGGTTCAGACTTTTTCCTCTTGGAATTCATGGGAGGTTTTCTCCTGGGTTTTGGATGCAAAGCCTGAAGAACTGCTGGGTTTGCAGGGAGCTGGTGTCAAGGGCTGTGTGCTGAGGGGAAGAATGGGCAACAAGGCATGGACAAAACAAAATTGATCTTTGATTCCCAAAATTCAGATGTCTAGGGGTTTCTCGGGGGGATAAAAGGCTTTTAAACTGTGATGTCCAAGGGATCTGCCCTCAGTTGTGTTTCGGAGCTTGTTTATACTTCTGGTTTCCCGTATCATGATTAATGGGCTTTAGGGTTTAATTCCATACCCCAAGAAAGGGGCTGCTTGTCCCTTTTTCATCACCAGCTACCTGAGATTCCCCTTGGTGCCTTCTAGTAAGGTTTGAAGAATAATTATTTTTTCTGAATGCCTATGGTTTTATGAAATGTCATCTTTTCCCCCAGCAGAGATTTATGCTGCCCAACCTCCCTAGACCTGAGGGCTTTTCTGTGCACCACAGCCTTTGCTGCTGCTCTGGTCCTTTCCCAGTTCTGCCACATCCTCATGGAGTGACCACAGCCATGTGGTGTTTGTCCAACACCAAGAGTGGCTAAAGGCCTCTATGAAATAACAGAGTGCTTGACAGGATCGTGCTCTGCCCTTTATGAGCAGAATTAATTTCTTTTGGCTTCAAAACAGCCTGGATTAAACACTCTCGAAGAGTCCTGGTGGCTTCTTGAGCCAGTTGGATCAGCAGCCTGGATCTCTGGGTGGGACTGGCAGAGACAGCGTGTGCCAGGCCTGGAGCTGCCAAATGATGTGCACAAAGTCTCCGTGCGGGTACGGATGTCTCAGGCTGTCTGGAACAAATTACAAAAGCCAGAATTATCTTGATTGTCTGAGAAATGTGCTCCCAGCTCCTTGATGCTGCTAATAATTTGGAAGGCAACTCATTTAGTAACAGCATAAAGGCCTGCTCATCCTCGATGTGAGCGTTGCTGGTTACCAGGATCATCCTGCTATGTGGGCAGTGGGAGCTGCTATTCCTGGTGCTGTGTTTGAGGAGCAGCAGCCTTGGATGCAGCGATGAGTGACAGAGTGGGAGGCACAGGAACCACCCAGCCTGGGCTGTGCAGCAGGTTTGCACCTTGGATCTGCCCCTTTCAGGTGGATGTACCTCCCAGACAGGTGTGGGGGGAGATGTGACCAGGGAAGTGTTGGAGAAGGAAATGCCTTGGAGAGGGCTGGGATTTCTTAAAGCTGTCAAATACTCATAGAAGCTTTGGCTCCAGCATTTCTTTCTCTCCAAGTGCATGTTCCTGTGCTCCAGAAGCCCTTAAATGAGGGTATCTGAGCTCTGGGCTGGCTCTGGTGTCCTTTGTGTACAAGGGTGACGAGACGAGGGGAAATGCCTTCAAACAGAAGGTAGATTGAGATGAGATATTAGGAAAAAAAATCCTTCCCTGTGATGGTGAGGAGGCCTTGTCAGCTGTGGCTGCCCCTGGATCCCTGGAAGTGCCCAAGGCCAGGCTGCAAAGGGCTTGGAGCATCCTGGAGATGTCCCTGCCCATGGCAGGGGTGACACTGGATGATCTTTAAGGTCCCTTCCAACCCAAACCTTTCTGTGATTCCATTGATTCTATATTCCACCTGCAAATAACCACAGAACTAATTAGAGAAATGAAATTCAAATGAAATCAGCCCCCTTGGCTGCCCTGCAGCACCCCTTTAGGGAGCTGTTCAATGCTTTGTTTGCCAGCTCTGGGTGTGGAGATGTGGGGACTGAAGGGGTGGGAGCAGGAAAGTGCAGATTTTGCTCTGCTTTCCCAATGTGGAAATTTTGGCACTTGTGTGCTAGAAAGCAAAGGAGGGCAAAAGCAGGAGCTGGGAAAAGGGACACTGAGAAGGAACAAGCTCAGTCCTGGTTGGCTGTCACAAGGAAAAGGAGCTGTTTGCTTGGGGTGGTGATGGACTCGGGGTGAGTGCTGTCAGCACCGTGCATGAGTCATGAAAGGAGCAAAGCCTTTATGGATTTTAATGCAGCTGATCCTTGTGTTCAATTTCTTTTATGCTCCAGTGATGGATGGACACTTGCTGGCTCAGAAGAGCAAAGGCCCCCTTCTGAAATTAAATCAGATAAAGGTGGACAAGACACAGGGGATTTACCTGTAAGGTGTTACCTGGTGTTCTTGCTGGTGAATGAGGGCAGAAAGGGAGGAAGCCAAGCAACCAGATTTTCAGTTTTGAAGCAGAGAGAGTTTGTAACTGGGAGGGAGGAGGGTGTGTGAGGTCTCAGGTCGAACAGAAATTGTTCTATCCTCTGGCCCTTGGCTGCATGGGCTCCTGGGGAGCTGCAGAAGCCATTCCCTTCAGAGAAGACTGGACAGGGAGGAAGGGTTTGAGGCTTCTAAATCCATCTGGCAGATGTCCCTGTTTCCTTTTTTGCCCAGTGGGCAGCAGCTTCCTTGGGACTGGAGCTTGTTTTCTCTCTGGGCTTGTTTCTCTGAGCAAAGGGGCACCCAGGCCGTGCTGAGCCTCTTGCTGTGTTAATTAGAGCTTGTGTCTTTTTTTGTTGCTTGTAGTGGCTTTTCTGCATCGATTTTGGTGGGGGTGGCTGGAGGCAGGTTGAGAGAAGCGGGTGGGTGATAAATTGTGTGGCTGGCTGCTAAATCAGGAGACTTTCCTGGGCAGAGGAGGACTCCGGGCTGTGCTTAGAGGAAGGCTGCAGATGGTCCCACCCCTCAGAGGACTTGCAGGTGGGGACAGCCCTTCCCTGGCAGAAATGATCCTGCTCTGGCTCTGCTCTGGTGGTGGCAAACCAAATGTTTCAGGTCAGAGAACCTCTCAAGGGCAAACAGATAATGAGATTGATGTGCTGCTCTCTTACTTTATTAAAAGGGACTGCAAGGTATGGAATACCTGGGATGAGAAGTGATAATGATGGAACAGCACAGGGAGCCTGGAAGTTGAGGCACAAACAAACCCCTTTCTATTAAAGAGAGAGGAAACAAAGCCATCCAGGTTTCCATCTTGTATCCATTTCCACATTTTGTGCCTGTTTGTCCTTCCTGGAAGCTTTGTGCTCACAAAGAGGGGCTGCCAGACAATGTTTATGGATGTTTGCTGGGCAGCTGTCAAGTAGAAGTGACCATCCCGAGAGAAAGCAAGGGTTGTTTCTCATGGCAGCCAGAGCTTTATCAAAGGCAGGCAGGATCATTAGTCCAGAGTCCAGACAGTATTTTTAGCTTTTTATGGTTCTTGAAGGCAGGTGGGTGTCAAGGAAATATTGTCTCTTGTGAGGGAAGCAGCTGCACAGGCAATTGTGGAGCCTGCAGGTGGGAAGAGGACTCTGGACCTTGGGATCTTCTCCTAATGTGATCCTGCCCTGGCAACCATGTCCTGTGGGCACCTAGAGGTGGAAAACATTGGTAGCTGCTCTTGGAGCTGGGTGTGGATACTGGGAATTCAACCCCAAACCAGCAAATTAAACTGCAGCTCCAAAGTGCTTAATTATTTTTAATGCTTCCTGTTTTAAAAACAAACAAACAAACAAACAAATCACCAAGCCCAAAATACCCAAGTGCTGTGTGTGGTGTTGAGTGCTGTCCCATAATTAGATGAGGAGGAGGGTGCAGGTTACCTCAGACTCCTGTTTCACACATAGTGCTTCTGCTGCTGTGTCCCAGTTCCAAGGGAGCAGCTTTGGATAGCAAAGTGCCTGCTCATCTGAGAGGAGAGGAACCTGCCTGTGACTGTGGAAAAGGGTGAGGATGTGGAAAATCACCCTGGTTTTAGTTGTGATCTAAGCCTGAGTGCCAGCAGTGAGTCTGCAAATGTGTCCTTGGATCCACATCTCACCCCAAAGATTTTGGGTGCTCTCAGACCATTCTCTTCCTTGGGGCTCTCTGAAAACATCAAGAAAACTTGGATTTTGAAAACTTGGATTTGGAAAACTGATTTTCCATTCTGTTCCTGCTGAACCACCAAAGAGGTGTGTAGGATGTTCTGGCCAGGGCCAGGCTTCCATACTGGAGGGTGGAGCCAGAGGATGTGTGAATTCCAGGTCAAGCCAAGTCCAGGATCAGCACCTGGACATGCTTTTCCACACAATTCCACAAGATTTTTTGCTTAACTTCAGCTCTCTTGCATCTTCTCTGTGCTGAAGGGTCTGATGGGGTTGGGACAGAGGAAGGGATCCCACGTGAGTGAGGTCAGGCTGCAGGATGGCTCCTCTGGATGAACTCCTGACTGTGGAAAGGCCACTCTTCTACCCTGGGCAAGCCCAGCAGCTCAGGGGGAGAAAGCCCTGCCTCCTGTGGCAAGCATCAAACCTCTGGGGTGAGCTTAGAGGCTTTGCAAAACTCCTCACAAAGGAGCATGGCCACCTGAACAATACACAGGAGAAACCTTTCCCTCCTGGCATGGTCAGCACCAGCTCAATGCATGTCTGACACAATCGTGTCTCCTCCCTCCTCCATCTCCCCATGTTTCAGTGGCCACAAAAGTCACCTGTCATGGGTTTTGGATTGACAAATGAAACAAACTCATTTGCTCCATGATCTCAGGGTGGAGCATTCAGGAAACAGGTCAGGCTTTTCTGGTGGATATTCTTATTCTGTCAGTGCTGGAGCTGTCTTGGTTTCCGAGCTGGCTGCAGGGCTGGGTGTGTTTGTGTAGGTGATTCTCGTGATCAGCTGCAGAATTTTAAAAGCCTCCCTCTGGAGCAAGAAGTTCAGGTCACTCCTGAGTTAAACCCAATTTTAGACAATAATGTGTTTAGCTCTTGGCTCAGTTCAAGTCAGTTCAGGCTGGGCTGGGTGAGATTTGAGCAAGGAAAGGATCAGAAGTAGAGACTGGAGCAGTGCTGGGCTTCCCTGGGAATAGAAATTGTTCCTGGGGCTCTCCAAAGAGGGAGGGCAGCTCTCAGCCAGGAATCTGTGGGCTGAAGATTGTTCCTTTGGGAAGTTGCTGAAGAGGGGTTGAAGCTGACTCCCCTCCTTTGTCTCGTTACACAAATTCCCTGTAGGGCTCTGCACAACTGGAAGGTCCCAGAGCCAGACTGAGGCTTTAGGAGCACGTTGATGGTCCATGGGATGATGTAGAAGTACAAAAGTGAAGGACAAAGATGAGCTGCTTGGAGAAGACTGAGACTTTTTCAGCCACAAAATGTTCCTGCACTGGAGAACTCCAATAATCAGAAATGGTTGGATGTAGCTTGTTTCTGGTTCAAAAAGGACTTAATAGAACTTAAATTGGGGCTCTCGGCTTATTTTCCAGTTAAAAAGAACCAAAAAAAGGAAGACAGTTTAATCTTTCAGCCTTTTGGCTCCGTTTCCCCCTCTCAAACACCCTGAACCAGCATCCTTAAATAAAGTTTGGGCATGGGAGCTTAGGATGAAGGCTGTGAAAATGATTAAAGCATTGAAGAAATGTCCATTTTAGGAGAAGTGAAAAGGCTGAGAGAGTTAAAATGAAGAGCAAAGTCTCATAAGGGTGAGATAGATAAAGAAAAGCAGAGAGAAAATCATGTTTCCCTATCTATTTTGGTAAGACTCAAAAAACATCAGTGACAAAACTGAAGTTTTAGAATTTCACTAATGGAAAAGTAATTAACTCATGGAAATCATCACAAGCATTTGCTGGTTTGGGTCTTGGGACCAAAGTAGCCTTGAGATCATCTTCAGATCCACCAGAGGGGAAATGTTTTTTTTTGAAGGGGAATAATTAGGTCTTTCCCTGGTGCTCCCTGAAATAAGCTAGGTGGAAATGTGAACAGGCTGTTTCATAATTGTCCTTTTCTTTATCTTGTAATTTCTTCTGAATCCTGTGGAGCCACGGCTTGGGAGCAGGATCCAGCCTGTTCCAGCCTGACCTGGGAATGTGACTTTGCCAGTTTAGACATGAAACAACGTCGATAGGAGTGCTGCTATTTCATCACTTCATGTCTGATTTAAAGATCAAACATCTTCCTGCTACAGCTCAGAGAGAAACTTCAATGCTCCAGTGCCGAGTGTGCTCTCCAACCCCGCCAGCCTCAGCTGTGGGAAAAGATCTGGGGTTGAAAATTGTCACTCGTTTCCAATGAATCCCAGGTGGTTTCTGGTAATGTGGATGTCCCTGTGACAAAGGTGGTTTGGTTTTGTGGAGGAGGCAGGTCTGGCAGGCTCAGGCTTGGTGCTGCAGGGATATAACTGCTCCCTTTCCATGGTGGAACATCCCCATGACCTTGCTTTGGGAGGATCTCATCCATAGCCTCCCACCTTCGCAGGATCTGGAACACAGGAGAAGGTTCTGGCAGGTGAAATTATCTAATCAGAGGGTGGCCCTGTCCTCAATGAGGCTTCAGTCAGAGCTGAGAGCTCGTCCAGCTGCCACAAGTCAGGCATGAAAGCTGTCCTGCTGGGGAGGAGCATTAACAAACCTCCCTCCCAGTGCCAAAGACAAATCTCTGCTGCTTTTCTGGCCTCCAGCGCTGGGAGGAGAGTGGCAGCCAAAGGCTGTGGGAGGTTTCAGGGAGTTATTTCCACACTGGGAAGGGATCTGCACTCTTGGCTGCTGGTAGGTGGGTAAGACCTTTCCTGAGGGTCATTAGAAACAGGCCTGGAGAAAAGATGAGGTGAAGTCTTGGCTTGATAGAGACATGGATTGCTGAATCCTGGCTGCTCTGCCTGTAGGGTGAAGACTGAACTCCAGAAAAGTCCTCACATTTCTTTTTAATCCCATTATTTTCAGAAGTTCATATCCATGTGCTCCAAGTAAGTGATGCTGTATCTGTTCAAAACCATTTAGCTGATAACACAAATAACCTCATCACAGATCTCTGCAGCTTATCTCTGCTCTCTGGAAAATGTGCTGAAATGAAAAATTTTACCTTTCTTCTCTTCTGATGCCAAATCTCAGCCTTATTTACCCACTTCCTGGGCAGAAGCATTCCAAATTCCTGGAGTTCTGTGGCCAAAATTACCTCCTGGACTGGCTGGATGAATCCTGAGCTTCTCTGAATTTCTTGTTTTGCAATAATCAATAAAGTACTAAAATTGGATAGGTACAATAAAAGAGGATTTGGAAATGCTCAGCTTGGTGACCAGTTGTACAGACAGGACCATCCCAAGCCTATTTTTAAAGAAACACTTAATTTTTTTCACTCTCTGGTCACAACTTTAAAGCCAGTTATAAGAGGTACAAAATGATGGTAACCCCTGCCTTTCACAAAGGGTGAAAAAAAACAAAGGAAGCTCGGCATGATCCAGTTTCTCATTTTAATTTGACGTATGAAATAACAGGAGACTATGGGAGCAGTTAGTCTGAGGCAGATCCAGGATAATGCAGCTCTGGTTCTCTTCTGGAGCAGACTGGGCAGTGGATGGGATTTTGGGTGTTCTGTTTTTCTCTTCTGCTCATGTCTTTGGCTAATAGGGGATTTTAGGCCGTTTTTTCCCCCTTTGTTTCCACATTCTCACCTCTTTAAAAATGAAGGCAGTGCTGGTACCTGACTTTGTAACGTACTCGTGAAGGAGGCTGGCTGTCAGCACTGAAAAGTAGTGAGTTTAAAACATCTCAAAAGAAGTAAAAATAAGCCTTTAAAAATGCTGAAATGAAGTGTGGGGAACTTGAATCAGAAGTAAAAGAGATGGTAACAGCATCATCTTTTAGAAATCATCAGCTAGAAAATCTTCTAGCTGCTCAGTCACTGTGAGTGGGAGACTCTTGCACGGAGCTCAGCGTTCGTGTTCCACGGGGAATGTGTTAAATCCACGGCGTGGCACACACAGAACTGCAGCTGTGGGTGTCTGCCAGAGCTCAGATTGAGGCAGGATTGGACCTTTGGGGGAGGTGGCATGCTCTGAGTCAAAATGTCCACGAGTTTTGTCACTGACCTGCGGTGTGAAAACGAGGGGCTCCACCTTGGATGGAGAGAGGCAAAGTGGCAAAGTCGGTGCTCAGGATCACGTCCTGGCTTTGAAATGCTGGAATCATGGGTTAATCTTCAAAAGTTGTGGCTGGTGACTAGAAGGGAGGTGTTTGGAGTGTTTTCCTGGTGCCTCTTTCCACAGAAGGATGGGGCTGTACAGGTTTCCTGCAGCAGAAGTCTCCCCAGGGTTCCAGCAATGCTGAAGCCACAGCTCTGACCTCAGGCCAGGTTCAGCTCTTTGGGTTTCAAAGGCCACATCTGAGTGATCAGCTGAGGCCTGCTTGGCATGAAGGTGCCCAGGGGACAAAAGAAAACAAAATTTGTATTTATTTTTCCTTTTTCAAACCTGGCAGCCCTCCAGCTCATCAAACAGCACTTCTGCTCCCTCTAGGGCTGCCCTCTGATCTGGCTTGTGTGGGAAGGATGAGAAATCCTTTCCTTGTAACTACAAACCTGTGGTGTCCTTCTGTGAGAGCTGGAAAATGCAGAATTAGTGTCCCTTTTCTTCAAATCAACCTTCTTGTCCATTAGCAGGAATGGAATAGCCCCCCTGCATCTTTGGAAACCTTTGTTCCACAGGAGGAAGGTTGGGTGAGGCTTAATTTCCATCTAATAGCCTGTTAAAATCTTCACATGGTTTCTTGGAGAATGCCATTAAGAATCAATTACATTAATGGGGCTCAGTTGGAGCTATGCTGAAATATGGATGGGATCAAGGAAAGTGACTTTGCAAAACAGGGTCCTTGGTGCTGCAGCCATTTATTCCTCTTGATCTCCCCAGGTTTCTGTGTGGACCAAACCTGCTCTTGGATGTTGTCAGCTCTGCAGAAGCTGAGCTTGTTCAAGGTTGAGGGATTAGTGCCATGAACTGCGGTGTAAAGCCAGTGCCAGGGGGGTTAGGAGGGAGTAATTCTCTCGCCCTGGTAGAGATGGTGTTGGACTGCTCTGTTAAAACCACCTGGCAGCACCAGGAGATCCTCCAGGCCTTGCTCATCCAACTGCAGAGCCTGATCTGACACCTTAGAGGTGTCTGGGACTCTGCTGCTGACACTGCAGAGTGTCCATGAGCTTATCATGTGAAAAAGGGCCTGGAGATATGTGAGGATGGAGAGGAAGAACTTTCTGTCCGTGGCTGCTGGGTTGTTAAACTGATTATAACGTGGCTTGTGAAAGAGGAGCCTTATCCATGGAAAGAAAAGAGAAGCTGGATGTCCTTGAAGGAGAGTGCATGGAAATGTGAGTCCTGAGACTGCTCAGGATCTCGTATAAAGGTGGGACTGAGAGGTCACTGTCCACCAAGAGGTCACTGTCCACCAAGAGGTCACTGTCACTGCCCCTTCCATGGGGTGGGATTTAATGAGTGCCCCACTGCTCACAGCTGGTGCTGGACAGTGGTGGCACTGCTTTGGTCCTGCTGCTGGTGCAGGAAGTGTGACTGGAGGTGGGATTGCAGTGAATATGCTGGGAAAGGTCCACTGAATGCTCATGGATTGGGATGAGGGACTCAGGTGGGGTTGGGAAGGAGCCTGTAGTGGCCACAGTGACTCGGTGAAAGCTCAAGAGAGGGACAGAGACAAGGCCTGGGTGTCTGTCTGTTGTGTACTTTCCATTGTACTTTGAGCCTCTTGGATGGTGTTTTTTTGCAGGAATGTTTGTAGAAAGGGATCTGTGGAATCCAGCTGCCTCGTGCCAGTGTTTCCAAACGCTGCGTGGGCAGCTCAGCTGCCGGCGAGTGGCCTGAGGGACTGAGGCAGAGCCCTGTGGTGTTTGCATCCAGGTGCCAGGCAGTGCATGGGTGTCTGTGGGGTGCAGGGAAAGCCACAAGTGTTGGGTGCTGCCTCTTGTCCATGAGAAAGTTGTGATTTACAAGAGCTCATCTGTTGCAATGTATTTGCAAGGGTTAGGCCATAGTGTGCACCAGCCAGCCTGCTTCTAAGTTTGTTATCAAAGCCTCAGGAATTAATCAAGGATACTGTAACATAAATTGTGCTGAATTCCCAAAGAAGAGGCTGAGAAACCGAATACCAATTGAGCAAGAACTGGATAACAGAGGGCTGTGAAACACCTGGATGTAACCAATCACACACTCTGAGAAATGCAGGCAGAAAATGAAGGAACAAGACAAAGGCATCAATCAAGAAGTGTGCACTTAGTAGCTTGTAGAATCTATAAAAATATGTGTAATGTAAACAATAAATGGCTTCTGCTTGATCGTATTGGTCAGTTGTCCAGGAGTCCTGGACTCCCGCAATACTCATCATCCCCAGACTTTCACACCTGGGTTTGTCTTCCTCTTTACAAATGAGGGGCTTGAGTAAAACCAAAGCAAACAAAATCTTTTAAAAGATATGAAGTAGAAGTGGGGTGAGCTCCCCCCTGGCTCCCCTGCATGCCTTGGCTGAAGGACTCGAGGTGCAGCTGAAGAGCAGCCCTGCTGCCAGAGCCAAGGCACTGATGCAGGTGATGGGTACACAACTGCTGAGCTGGTACCTGTCGCTGTCGAGGTAGGACAGGAATGAAGAGACTCTGACCAGAAGGCTGCTGAGAGTAAAACTCTGGTTTATTTTAAATACCCCACTCTTTTATACAGAGCTTTGTGAGGACCAACTCCAGTGGTCCTGAAGTGAAAACAATCCACACCATTGGTGCAAAGTGCTTGAAGCACAGTGATAGAACTTAACTATAAAAAATGTGAAAAACAAGAGAGATAAAGAATTATTTACATTCTTCTCCAACCCTTTCCCAGGCTTCTGCCTGGCTAGAAATTCTCAGTTTCTTTCTTTGACTGAATCTGAGACCCACAGGTACCTGCCAGCAGAGCTGCATCCTGGGCAAGGGCTCCACTTGGTGTCTGATCACCCTGAACACCCGGGGCTGGCATCTCAGCTGGCACCAGAGCTCCCGGGGCTGCCCGCCCTGCCTTGGCACCGCTGCCCTGTGGAGCTGCAGCCCCTACAAAGGTGACTCCATGGAAATGACAACTTTGTGTTTGGAGTTGGAGGCTGGAGAGATGTGCCTTTCCTGGAGCTCCTCGTTAGGGAACCGGCTCCTGTGTGCAGCCTGTCCCCCTGGGCTCTCATCAAATCCCTCAGAACCAAACCCACCTCTCACCACTTCCCACCTCATCCGGCCCAGCTCCGTGTGCGGGGAGGATCCGTAAATCCCCAAGCTCAGGCTCGGCGTAACCTTGGAGCAGAGTGATGGAGACCAGCCCCAGCCAGACTTTACAGTGCCTTGTTCTTGGAAATGAGCTGTGTTTCAGGCAAATATCCGGGAGCCGGGGATTTTTTTAGCCTGTCTCTTGCTGTTCATTTTCTCCCTGGCACTGGGACTGCAATTCCAGGAACCCTGGCTATACTTGAAAGTGCCTCTCAGACAGGGATAAAAAAAATTAAGCCTCTCAGATTTCTCTTGTTTTATTTTTTTTTTTTTACTCATTGTAGTTTTTCGAATGTGGATTTAAGATGGGGACAAAATGTACGGGTTGAGATCTGTTCCAGCCTGGGGCAGGTGAATGGGAGGATGAGGAGGCTCCTCCCTGAAAGGCTCCAGAGCTGCTCCTGGAGCAAGCAGAGATGTTTGGCTGCTGCCAGGTGCAGCCTTTCTTACACTTCCCCTCTCCTCCTCATGTAATTAACTCGTTAAATTTAGCTGTCTGAGAGGTATGGAAATGCATGTGGTGCAACTGCTTCGGCTGTGCAAATAACCGTGATTTCAGCTTCCGTGAAAAATCAAGGGAATTGTTTCATGCCATGCAGAAGCACTGAAAGAGCTGAGTTTCATACAAAAAGCAGATTAAAAAGGCAAGAAAATTGGGGAAAATGAGGAGTAATGTTTTTGTCTAATCTGGATTGTGATGATTTCAAGCTTTTAATGTTCTCAATTTTAATTTTTTAACTTCAATTTTATTTGGGAAATTAAACTGTGACATCCTTTCAAGTAGAAAAGACCAGACTCTCAAGGTTTTCGTTTAACAGCGTTGGCACACAAAATGTTCTCCATGCTGCCTTTCTTCAAGGAGAGGTTTTGGCAAACTTGGCTTGAGTTACTGAAGTGTTGTGGTTGACCAAAATCCAGGGGGAATGTGTGTGGGGGAATTCAGTAAAAACTATTCAGCAAAACATTTCTCTCCTGCTGCTGTGCTACTCCATCTTTGGGCAGATGGAGCCAGCTGAGAGTCAGAGTATCCTTAAAAATGCACTTTTTGGATGAAATGCTTTCTCTGTTAATAGCTCTTCCTGATTGCTTTGTGCTTACCCATGTGGAGGGATGGCCCAGTCTGCAGAAACCAAATTTGAACATATCTAGGTTAATTTTAGGGTAGCATCCCAAAGTTGTGGCCACCGGAGATGTTTTGATCTATTACAGAGTTATTTAGGTTGGAAAACATCTGTGAGATCATCGAATCCAACCTGTGACTGACCTCCACCTGCTTGTCACCCAGGGAGTGCCACATCCAGGTGTTCCTTGGACACCTCCAGGGATGGGGACCCCACCACCTCCCTGGACAGCTCTGTCCAATGTTGTCATCCTTTCTGTGAAGAAATTCCTGCTGCTGTCCACCCTGAGCCTGCCCTGGCCCAGCCTAAGGCTGTTCCCTCTCCTCCTGTCCCTGTTCCCTGTTCCCAGCCTGACCCCCCTGCTGTCCCCTCCTGGCAGGAGCTCTGCAGAGCCACAAGGTCCCCCCTGATCCCCCTTTTCTCCAGGCTGAGTCCCTTCCCAGCTCCCTCAGCCTCTCCTGGGGCTCCAGCCCCTTCCCAGCTCCGTTCCCTTCCCTGGACACGCTCCAGCCCCTCAGGGTCCTTCCTGCAGTGAGGGGCCCAAAACTGGACACAGCACCCAAGTGCTGAGTCCAGGGGGATTTTTTTGGGTTTCTATCTGCTGAGGAGATGGGCCAGCCTGCCCTGGTCACCCCTGATGGAAAGCCCTTGGTTGTGGAGAGGGTGAGGGGCTGGGGATGGAGCACAGGAGCAGCTGAGGTCAGCTCAGGTAGGACGAGCCTGGTTCACCCTGTGCTCCTGGGGTGCTCGTGGTCTCCTCACGCTGTCAAACATTAACCTGCCCCTCCACACAGAGCTGTTCCTGAGCCTTCACCACCTGTGCATGCAGCACACACCTGATGGAGCCTGTCCCAGCCCTGTTTGCTCTCAGGGCTCAGCTCCCGTGGGGTTCAGCACATGGGGATGAAGGCTCCAGGTCTGCTTCATCCTGAGCGTGAATGGGAGGAGATGACCTTCCTGGGAGCACAGAACTCCTCAGTGGGGATAATCCTGGAGCAGGGAAACCCCACCAGGCACCTGCTCCATCCCCAGAGTGTTTTATCCAGGTGCAAAGCAGACTGGGTGTCCCAAACCCATTTTCTGCTCAGCAGTTTGTTGGCAGTGGGGAAATGTTGGCATTAACCTGCCTGGCTCTCTTTGGTCACCCCCACACTTCTTCACTGGCTCCAGCTTTGTTTGTGGTGGCAGAAGGGATTGTTCTAATCTAATTTTCCATTTTTATTGTTCACTGCACAGCCCTAAGTCTAATTTACAGGCTTATTCAAACTGTGGGCTGAACATGGGAATCTTAATTTCCTTCCAGACCTCTTTTTTATGGGCCTCATTGCCACAGTCTGAGAGCTTCACACCAACATTAACTCAATTTCACAACACCCCTGTGAGATAGACTTTGATGTTTCCTATTTTACGGTGCAAAGGGTGGTATAGGAATATCAAAGACAAAAGTTTTTATTTAATTTTCACTTAATACCCTCAAACCCCTGTTTTTGGGAACAGCAATAGGCTCATTTCTCCTGCATGGGCTCACATCCTGACAAGTTTTAGGGCATCAATCCAAATGGAAAGATTTCTAGGGCTTCTCATGAATTCACACCAGAATTTTCTTATGGTTTTCCTTGATTTAGGTCTCAGACAACACCTAGAAAACTCCACCTTAAGGCAGAAAGCTATAAACAACAAAAAGAGCTGGAAGTGTGTGGCTTTAAGCCTTTTGGTAACTTCATGCTTTTCCCCTCTCATCATGCACACTGGAAACAAAAATCCTGCAGGTGATGGTGACAAAAAATGTCCTAGTGGACATTTTAGCTTAAAGCTGGCAGTTTATGCAACTTATACTGAATGCTCATGTGAAACCTTCCTCCACCCTTCCCATCTCTGAGCCCTCTTTGCCATCTCTTCGTCCTAAGTGGTTGCTGAAGTTGCTGCTGGTGGAACTGTGCTGTGGAGGAACAAACTTCGTGGCATTATTTCTTCCCTTGGTATATCTGTGCTTTAGGAGGAAAATGTCCAAGAATAATTGAGATGAATCAGGTTTCTATATGTGGCTTTTTTGAATATTTAACATCTTAGATCTTGTGAAGCAAAAGGGGCAAGGAACAAACGCTGTCTATTTTTAGGGCTGGGGAGTGGATGAAGCTGCTGGCCTAGATCCTGAACTCCTTCCAGGAGGAGCAAGGCAAAAAACAACCAAAAACTGAGCCAGTCTTTGTGTGCTGGGCAGGATTTCTTGTGCTTATTTGAGCTGACAAAAACCAGTTGGTTTTCATGTTGAGTTGTTTGAGTTGTGGAGGGAAAAAGTAAAAAAGGGATCATGAGAACTTTGAATAAAACCTCTTCCCTATCTGGTTTTATTTCAGTTGTCCAAACTGAGAACTGTCTAAATACTTGAAAAGGATGAAAATCAATAAAGTAAGGGAAGACTTTTTCTCTGTCTCCTTTTCCCCCATTCAACACTGGGGTTCTAACTTGCTTACTCCAGTGTTTTGCTTTTCCCAGCTGCCACAATATGGAAATTTTGGGAGTTTTGAGGGCTCTTCCTCTTTCCCTCCTCTTCCCTGTGCCAGTCCTGATACTTTGCACTGGTGCCAGTTAAAATTCATCTTAACTACTGACCTGCTCTCAGAAATTCAGCTGGGTTTAAACAGCCCCCAGATAAATCTCAAGTTACAGGCTGGGGAAAGGTCTGTGTTTGCAGTGCATTTCTTACTGGGAGATATTGCTGTTACTTTAAAATTAAAAATAAGAGCAAGATATACCGAAAAAAATAGAAATAAGTGGGGTGAAAAACTGTTCTTCAGCTGAGACTGAGAATGGAAAATTTCTACCCAAAAGAAGAATATTTCTGGAAATGACAACTCAATGGAAACATGGTTCTCTAATGCATTCACTGTTAAGTGAACATTATTTATATTGCAGGAGAGAAACACAATGTGGCAGAAGTTATTTGGTTGAAAAAAAATAGAAAATCCATGAGCAGACATTCATCGTTTGCAAGTAGGGAGCCTGGGATACAGATGAGTTAGAGGATGATGAAGACTCCAGACTCTTGCTCTTGCAATTTGCATTTTGTTGGTATATATAAAATGAAATGAGGTTTATATTTGTTTCAAGCAGAAGTGCTTAGCAGGCATAGGAAAAGCTGTCTGCAACGTTAAGCATATACTCCAAATTTTCTTGGAACGAGACCATTAGGAGAAAATAGCTACTCTTTTTCTATTCTTGCTGAGGTAGGATCATGTTCTCTACATTGTTTAATAGCAAGTCTAATGCTACTTTTGAGACTCTTTTTTGGAGAGGCAGCACATTCTCAGCCATGTGATCCTGCAATCTGCAGTTGTTTTGGGGTAGAACTTGGATTGCTCCAAAGGGGAGATGCAAATCCCACCTGATTTGGGCTGACTTGTGGGACTGACAGGGGAATTAAATTCTGGGACAGATCTACACAGGGGGTTTATTCTTCCTTCTCTTTATTCATGCCTTCTAGGGCTGTTGGAATGCTTTGGGCCCTGCAGTGGTGTGGTGCTGCTGTTCCTGTAGGCTCTGGGTGTGTTCCTGGCACCCACAGATCCGAGGATTTTGGTGTGTCAAATTCTTCATGGAGAATGTGATGGGAAGGTGAGGGAGCTCCCAGCGCTCCTCTCTTTCCCATCTCAATAATGTCCTGGTGTGCAAGGGAAGTTTTCCAACACATCCATCCATCCTGCAGTCTCTGGGATGATAATCTGGCCAAACTCCTGAGCAGCTGCCTTTTCAGGTTCACCACCTTTGGAAAGAGCTTTTCCTTTTGCCTGTGGGAGGGGCAGAGGTTTAGGGTTTATATTTTAGCAGTTTGCTGCTAAATCTTACTGCTGATTTCAGTGGGTTTCAAATCAGATCCCAAAATCCTTTGGCCATGTTGCAGGACAGATTTCCCAGCTCAGAGCTCCTGTATCCCTTGGAATTACTCCCTCAGCAATAAAGACAGCCAGATTGACAGCTAAAATACTTTTTCTCTTTGTAATGACTTTTTAGCATTCAAAATTTATGGATCTCTTTATGCCATAAAACATAGCAAGTCTATCCTCTGTCCCATTCCAGCATCACTTGCCTAAATTTGAATCCATCACTTTGAAATGATTTCATTGCAAATGGGGTGCATGATGAATAATGGAATATCTTGAACCCTACTAACTTCAAATTAATGTCCTTTACTGCCAAGTAATTACTGTCCCATAAAGGAATCCTTTGTACCTCTGGATGAGGCTTTCTAATCCCTCTTGCCCCAAAATCCTTTAAACTGCCTCTTTCAAGCTGGTCTGAACCAAAAATATACAAGGACTGTGGGTCCTGATAAGTTTTTATTTCTTTAATTGGTTTTTGTGGAACTGTTGGAGCCTGGGAGTGTGTCTGGAGCACATCTCTGGATGACTTTGTCCTGGACACCAGAGTAATTAGCAAGAGCCCTGTTGCTTTTGAAGGCCCAGCCTGACACTTGTGAAATCAGCTCATTCTTGACCCTCCTGGAGCAAAAAAACAGATTGTTGTGGTCATTGTTTTTTGCAATTATGTTTTACCTTGTCCATATGGTTGTGAGTGGGTGCTTCAGGAACATCTCAGGATGGGAATTTTGCTGCTGAAGGGAGGGGAAGAACTCCAGCTCTGGGCTAATGTAACTCCTGTCCTTCTGCCTGCCAGGTTCACTTCTGCTCCTCAGTGCTCCGGGCACAAGGATGCAAAATCTGACCCCACTTATTTAATGTCAGAAACAACTGGTGGCACTGAGCATCAGGAATTTTCAATCTGCTGTCTTCCAGGAAAGCCTATTCTCCCACTTCACCAGTGTTTTGTGCTTGATCTTGTTGAATTCTAAAATTACTCTCCTGGCCATAGGTGAGGAACTAACTCTGGTGTCTAAAAGAAGCTGAACCAACATGAGTATCTCCCCAGTTTCTAGGATGCTCACTCTGTCTTACACTCTAACAATCAGACTTTCCCCCATTTCTCCTTTTGTGGTTCTCACCATTAGATTTTCAATTTGTTAATTTTTACAGTGCCTAGTCAACCTATTCTGTACAAATCTGAGCTCCATGAGGGGGCTTTTTACACTTTCTTATCGTTTGATACAGAAAGACCATGAGCAGAAAGTTACACAGACAAGTTCCCTTTATCCCACCCAGGGCATCTAAGGATGCAGAGGGATGGACAAGGTATGTGGAGTGACCTGAACGTGTTTGTGGGCTAATGAATCTGCTCCATCATTACCTCATGTCGTAATGACTACTTGCTGCCAGAATCCTCAAGAAAAATCCACCCCAACCTGAAGGACCATCAGTCTGTGTCATTAAACATGCCCTGACCCAATCAACCAGAGCTATTTAAAATTTAAATATAAATTTAAATATAATCTCTCGGGTGTCTGTCTCCTCATGAGTCTCTGGAGGCTGCAAATCTGCCTTAGTTCTTCTAGCAGAAGATTTCAGAAAGGTTTAACTCCTTTCTCTCATGGTCAGGATCACAAGCGAGATGGCCGTGACAATCTAAATAAATAGATGTGCTGCTGTTGGGTTATTTCATCTTCATAAGGGCCATTTAACCCCCTTCTGCTCCTTCTGCTGGAGCAAGGGAGTTTTCAAAGGAAAGGGTCAAGGAACAGGATGCAGAAAATTGGTATCATCCTCAGAGCTGTCCTTGCCAGCCCCCAGCTTGAAATACCTCGGGTGACACTGAAAGACTCCCTGCAGAGCTCTGAGAACCAGGATGAATGAGGATCCTTGCATTAAATGATGATTAAGTGCCTGATGAAATGGGATGAATGAGGTGCCGCAGGCAAGAACTCCTCCATTATCACAGCTGACCCCGGGCCAAATTTCCTCCGTTTCCCCATCTGTAAAAATGGAAATTTATTGCGTCATCAGTTAAGGATGAAGTCGTGTCTTAGAAACCGTCATGCTCTGGAGACCAGAGAGCACCTTTCTGTTCACAGCTCCTGTCCAAGTAATCATGGGATCATGGGTTGGAAGAAGCCTTAAAACCATCTGGTTCCACCTCCTGCCATGGCAGGGACACCTTCCACTGTCCCAGGTTGCTCCAAGCCCCATCCAGCCTGGCCTTGGGCACTGCCAGGGATCCAGGGGCAGCCACAGCTGCTCTGGGCACCCTGTGGCAGTGTTTAATCCCGCTTATAATAAAAAACTTCTCCCCAGCATCCCATTTAAACCTACTCTCTGTCAGTATAAAGCCATTCCCTCTTGTCCTGTCACTCCATGATTTTGGAGACAGTTCCTCTTCGTCTTGTGGGCTTCCTTCAGCCACTGCAAGGCCACAATGAGGTCACTCCAAAGCTTCTCCTCTCCAGGCTGAACAATCCCAGCTCTCCCAGCATTTTCTCCCAGCAGAGCTGCTCCCTCTGATCAATGAGGAAACCCATACTGCTGCCCTGCTGCTGATATTTAGTAGAAATTTGCACAAAATGGGCTAAGTCAGGAAGCATTTTTTCCCCTGGACTGAAATCCTCTGTGTGAGCCGTGTATTGAATCCAAATGCTCCACAAAGACCCCCTGAGTGAGTCTTCATGAGGCCCGGTGGGGATGGACAAACTTCCATCTTCCCTGCATCATCCATCAAGAAGCTTGAAGTAACAGGTAAAGAGATGGTTTTTGAATATCCCATGAAAGATGAGAGAGAAACAGAACTATTACCCATCTTTGAGGAGAGGAAATGAAGGAGGGAGTAGTAGAAGAGTAATTAAGCAAAGAACAAAACCACAATGACCGTGGTGTTTGGTTGAGGCAGCTGCCTGCTTTTTTAGGGCCAGGAAGGGGAGTAGGTACAGAGCATGGTAAATCCTTCCTCCTCCAGCACTCGCTATGAAGTTCACTGCAGATCTTCCCAGTGCAGAGAAGTGGGGCCCTGACCCAGCAGGGTCCTGGAGCCCACTTGGCATTTCCAGCCCCACTGGCTTTTTGTAGCCCTGCCATCCTGGCAGTGGCACATCTTAGGATTGGCCTCCCTAAGCCTTCCTTGCACCTTTAATTGTTTGTTTTCTTCCTGGCTGGAGCCTCAAAGCCCCACAGGACACTTGGAAACAGCTCCCTGCCATTCCTCCTGGTGGTTGCATCCATGTGCTACGTGAGGTGACTGTTCCAGCTGGTAAAATATCCTGTGGTCATTTCCTACTGAGGGGCTGAACAGGTCCAGGATCAGGATTGTTAAATCCAGGCTGTTCTACCTGCACGGTTTGGTTTTACATAAAATCAATTACTCTCTGAGTGAATGTTGGGAAAAATGACCCATTGCAGGCTGGATGAAGAATCCCTGGCTCTTAGAAAAGCTCTGTGCTCTCACTGGGAATTTCTTGTTAAGGAGCTACACAAATCTGAGAGGTGAAGTCAAGAAGTACAGGCGTGATTTCTGATGGAAAACTGCTTTGCTTCTACTCTGTCTTTGTAGAAGTGTTATCTGTGGGTCTCAAACCCTGCAGGAAACATCTCTGATACTTCCTGAAGGAGCTTGCTGATCCCTTCCCCTTTTGTAAAGAGGGAAGACAAAGGAGGGACATAAAAAGCACATTAAAAATGGCTCCATGGCAATGACAGATGTCTATGGCGTTCTTCTGGAGAGTTTGTTTCCTGGAAGAGATTTTTTCTTGCACAATCAGCTGATTCCTGTCCCCTCCTGGATAATCTTGAATGCTATCCCAGTCAGGCAGAAATATCAGCTGTGACTCTGGTCTTGTTCCACGGTGTAAGTCGTGGACATCAAGAGAAACTTGTCCTCCACATGGCTGAGGGCAGAATCACAAGAGCCTGGTTTTCCTGCATTCCAATATATTTTGGTTACTTTGGACCAAATATTGAATAATCCTTTATTTTAAAGGAAGCCAGAGATCTCCCTGAGGTTGTTCCAAGTGAGCTCTACAAGCTTCTTCATCCAAATTTTACTCTGGGAGCAGCTGAGGTGGCACTTTCTGCCCCTTTGCACTGATGGATCATCCAGGAAACCCTCAGGAAAATCCTGGTGAGTCGAAGTGGAAAATGTTGACCTGAAATAGCAAAAGATCACAGCAAAAGGTCACAGATGGACCCTTCCAGTTCTGTCCTGCCCCTCCCAGCACAGCAGCATGGTGGGAGGGACAGGGAGGGATGGACAGGTCTGCTCTGAAGGGCTCCAAATGGTTGGGCCCAGGTGATTTCCTCAATGCTGTGGAACCTGGTTCCTCCAGAGGGGCTGAAAAGTGGATCTTGGGATTGTCTTTGATATCAGGTTATTCAGCTGGGCCCGGTGGCTGGAGATGGCTCAGGTGAGAAGTGACAGGAGCTCTGGTGGTGGGCAGTTGAGTTGTGTGGTGCTGGGCAAGGCTGAGATCCTCAGGTCAGGTATCCTCTAAAGACAGGGCTTACCTTGGGAAAGGTAATATTGGCTTTGCCAATTTAATCAAAAGTTAACTTGAAACGAGCTGGATTTGCAGGTGATGATGTTTCACAGGTTTGGGAGTTTGGCAAAAAGTTGCTCTAATGGTGTTGGCTCTCGCCAGGGAGAGGCAGCAAAGCTTTCTCAGCTGGGCTGTGATCTTCTGCAGGGGCTGGCCCACCCCAGGTCTCCTTCATCCTCATTTTCTAAACTCTCCTGTGTTCATTAAGAGCTGCTTGCAATATGTTCCAGCCCTTTTTTGCTGAACGAAGAGCTCTCCTGAAGGCCAAAGAGCCCATTAAGAGCATACACAGGGAAAAAAATAACACCATGAAGAAAACATGAGATTTCTTTTTGGATCTCTTAATCCATTTGGTGAAATATGGATGTTTCAAGCCAAAAATGGAGAAGGAAGAAAATGGAAAGTGTTTCATTTTGAAATATATTGCTTTTACGTACTTTAAATGCTTCTTTTGACTTTATGCTTGGAAATAGCACTGATCTAAACTGTAAATAAAAATTAATTAAGTGACTCAGACGCCATAAATCTGTTACCTTCAGGTCAAATGAAATATTTGGTTGGCCTGAGGTGGCTTTTCTCGGATGCTTTGTCCCTGGGAAAGCACAATGTCTGCAAATGGGCATTTCCCTGCCCATGGGGTTGGAACGAGATGGGCTTTAGGGTCCCTCCAACCCAAACCATTCTGTGATTCTATAAAATTATTTTTTCCAGTCCATTGGGATCATCCAAATGAAAAGTTTGTTTGGATCATCCATCTGAAAAGTTCCCTTGTCCAGCTCTAGGTGGCAATGATTGTTTTTTCCTGTTGTTTCTGCGCTCAGAGATACGGTTTCCCCCTCAGGAAAGTGCCAGCAATTGGGATTTTCCTTTGCCAGTCTCCTCTGAAACACATTCCTCTTGGATTAGAAGGAATCTGCCTTGGGAAGACCTTAGACCTGACAGGGAAACACAACAAAGTAAATAGAGAATCAGGAAATGAAGATTATTTGTAATTGAGATGATTTGTCTCCCTTGCACCAAGCCCTGAAAGGGATTCTGGGGAATAGAAAGGCATGATGTAAAAAAGAAGAAGCTTTTACTCTGCTTATCTGGACTGTTTCAAAACCTTTTTTTTTTTTAGGAAGGATGTTATTATATGCAAAGCTTTGTTGTGTCTGTGACATGTAATTCCAGCAGAAATACCTGGAATAAACCCAATTCCTCAGTGCAGCATTTGGGCATTGCTGGTGGCAGGTCATGGCTGTTAAATTCAGCTGAAAACATCTGAAGGGGCCACTGAGAGAGTTCAGGCCTTGGAAGGAAACAAGAAAGGGATGCTGAAAGGTTATGGATGTCCTGCCAGCATTTTCCTGGAAAACACGGAGCTTTACAGGCAGGTTTTGTGCAATAAAGACAAGCTTGAGCAGGCTTCAAACACAGGAAATCACAAAGGGCTGCAGCCAAGGAGAGGGTGAACCCAAGGCAGACAAGAGGCAGGAAGATGCATCTCCAAGCAAAATTCCCAGGGGATAGAAGCACAGGTGTCTCTTGCCTCACAGAGACCTTTCATTTTCTCTTTTTTTCCTCAGGAAAATGTTTGAAAAAACCTGACTCAACACTGATTATCTCAAGTTTAAGGTGTTTAGAAAAAAGACAGTTTCTATCCTCAGGTCTCCTTGTTCCTCCCAGGATAGATTTAATTGCTGGAGAGGCACTTGAAGATTTTGTTCCATTTTGGTTTTCCTTCATCTTCCTCAGCCTCTGTGCTGATGATCTAGAGGGACATGGAAGTTTCCCCAGCTTTCCTTGGATTTCAGTGAAGTTGTAAGAAAGTTGCTTTCTCTTCATTTTATCCTTCACAAATGCTCTGAAGCTTTCATGCTCTTTCAGAAGCTGTGGCTCATAAAATGGGACTTTGGTGAGGAATGGGAGGAACAAAATAACCTTTTCAATGACCACCCCCTCTGCCAAACCAAGGATTCACAGTCCCCTCTGCATCTCTCTGAGAGGGAAAAGGAGCTGAGTGAAGAATGAGCAGAGTTTTCCAAACAAATTCCTGGCAGGAGTGTGCGTGGCAGCTGCCGATCACTGCCCTGTGCGCCATATTCCCCTCTCCTTCGCTCTGGTGTTTTTTGGGCTCTGAGCTGTACAGGATTCTCTTAGAGCTTCTTTGTAACTCCTCTAGAGAACAATCTGCCCAAGATGGCCCTGGACCAATTGTAGGCTAGTCCTGGCAGCCCTCAGGCAGGAGAGGAGCAGCTGGGCTGTCCCTTCTTTTCCAACACGTCTCTACCTGGGATTTCCTCTGCCCTCAAAGTGTGCTCAGTCAGTATTTACAATTTTGTTGTTGTTCTGAGCTGGAAGGTTTGATGTGTTCATTGTCTGATTTCTCAGGGTCTCTTCTCTCTGAGTGTTCGTTCCACAAGTTTCATGCAGGACAGATCAGGAGAGGTTTCATCTGATTTAGGAGGAGGAACCTAAAATACAGGTCAGGAAGGACGATGAGATGCTCGAGCATGTCCAGAGGAGGCAATGAGGCTGGAGAGGGGCTGGGAACACAAACCTGTGAGGAACCACTGAGGGAGCTGGGGGTGCTCAGCCTGGAGAAAAGGAGACTCAGAGGTGACCTTATCACCCTGTACAGCTCCTGAAAGGTGGCTGTGCTCAGGTGGGGCTGGGCTCTTTCTCCAGGCAGCACTGACAGAACCAGAGCACACAGTCTCAAGCTGCACCAAGGGAAATTTAGGTTGGATATCAGGAAAAAGTTTTTCACAGAAATAGTGATAAAGTTCTAGAATGGCTGCCCGGGGAGGTGGTGGAGTCACCATCCCTGGGTGTGTTTAACAAAGCCTGGATGTGGCACTGGGTGCCGGGGTTTAGTTGAGGGGTTGGGGCTGGGTTGGACTTGATGATCTTGAAGGTCTCTTCCAATCCAGTGATTCTGTGCATTCTGTGAACTGCATATTGTTGGAAATTTGAGGGTTTTTGCATGGTGGTTTGTTTTTTTTTCCCCCAGGGTTTAATCAGTTGTATTCCCCATCCAGGACCAAGAGCTTCTTGGTCTGGTTTCTTATTCATTTCACATTGGATATTCCAAAGAGGAGCCATTTCTAGAGCTATTAAAGTGGCAAATTATTTTTTTATACAGAGAATCATAGATAGTTTGTGTTTGACTTGTTCCCCCACCTTCCACTACCCCAGGGTGCTCCAAGCCCCATCCAGCCTGGCCTTGGACACTTCCAGGGATCCAGGGACAGCCACAGCTGCTCTGGGCACACACAATCCCCCTTCCCCTGCACACACCACTGCCTTTGAGTGCTTTCTTTCAGTGTTCCTAAATTCAAAGCATCTGAAAAGGTCTTTGAATTAAAGTGAATTTCTTGTTAGAGCTCTTCAGCAGAAGCAAGGCTCTGTCCTGGGTAATCTCACCTTCCATCATCACATCCACAATATTTTAATTTAAGAAATTATTACCTAACATTTCATTTTATGAACCTATTTATCCCCATTTGTAAAGAGCCCGCAGATGATCCAGGCCTGTATTTTACTCGGTCCTATACAAGCAGGAATTAGATCTGAAACCAATTAGAGGCTCAATTGCAACCTGTGGGACAGTTATTAATCTCTGGTTTGCCAGACAATCTAACTTCTTTCTCCTGCACAATGACCTCACATCTAGATTTTGGGAATGGGATTCAGGAGAAATGAAGCTTTCATGTAAGGCTGTAATTGTTGCATCTCCTCTGGCAGGAAACATTGATTAGCACTGAGGGACAATGTGTTAATGGCCCAGAGAAGTGGCTGTGAAGATGTAAAGATCAAAATCTTATGGAATTAGTGAGTTTAGACAAGAATTTCAGGAGGAGAGGACCAAACAGACAGGATGGGAACAGGAGGAACCAGTGGTGACAGCCATAGAGAGACAGCTCATGCCATGAAGGGGATAATTTGAGTTTCTGGGTGATAAATGCATCCACCCTAAGGGAACTGTGGGAAAAGGGTGAGAGATCCAGGTGAAGCTGTGGAAAGCAAGTGGGAAATCTCAATTTCTGGCAATAATGAAAACTGTAATAAAATAAGTGAAAATAGTAATAAACCTATTATCATTACATTAGGAAAAAGAAATAAAAGTCAATATATCAGAAAAAGACCCTTTCCCGAGCTGCTCACTGATTCCTGGATCTGATGGAGTTCATGGAAGAGCAATGGAAGTTGTCAGGATGAGAACCAGTAGCAGTGGAGCAATATTAATGAAAAATTGGGGGTCAGTTAATGTAAAAGATGCCTAAAAGGAGACATGAGAGATTAAAAAAGAAGAGACAGTGGGCCAGTGGATCAGCAGCTCCTTTTCTTTCTTCTGAAGCACAAGGAGAAATTGCAGATAATTCTTGAAAAAAGGAACTAGAAAGTAACCCCACGTGGGAAGAAACGTCATGTTTGTACTCACAGAGGAGCCAAGGATTTCCATTGAGTCTTGAGGGTGATGGGAGGGTGGAGCACCTTCCCTGTGAGGACAGGCTGGGAGAATGGAGCTGTTCAGCCTGGAGAAGAGAACTTCATGGAGACCTAATTGTGGCCTTCCTGTGCCTGAAGGAGTCAACAGGAAAGGTGGAGAGAGACAAATTACAAAGGATGGAGTGCCAGGACAAGGAGGAATGGTTTCCCACTGCCAGAGCACAGGGTTAGATGGGATATTAGGAAAAATCCTTCTCTGTGAGGGTGGGCAGGCCCTGGCACAGCGTGCCCAGAGCAGCTGTGGCTGCCCCTGGATCCCTGGCAGTGCCCAAGGCCAGGTTGGACAGGGCTGGGAGCAGCCTGGGACAGTGGGAGGTGTCCCTGCCATGGCAGGGGTGGGATGAGAGGAGCTTTAAGGTCCCTTCCTGCCCAGAGCATTCCGTGATTCCAGGATTCCATGGCACTGGCACAACCCAGGATCTCTGTCTCTAGGTCCTGTCAAGGCTCAGGAGCTGTGTCTGTGATGTCTCCTCAGTCCAGCATCATGGGGGTTGTCATGGTTGTGTTCCATGGCATCTGCTGGCCTGGAAGAGAGGGAAGGAGGTGAATGTGAAACTCTCTGGGATTTCCTGCCTTTGCTTCAAGGAATTTGGGCAAGACCACAATTGAGGATGGATTTCCTCAGACATCTCTCTCCAGAAAATGCCCTTTTTTTTTGTCACACACAAAATTGACTTCAGAGTGGGGATGGGTTTCAACTTGTGCTGGAGGTGGAAGGTCCAGGGTCTCTGTGGTGCCATCCCAGGCTGGTTATTCCCTTCCTTCTCTGAAGGAGTGAGAAGGAGAAGGTGTTTGGTGCCCGCTGGGGGTGTGCAGGGCCGGGCAGCACCACGGCAGCACCACGGTGCTTCCAGAGGGCTGGTGGGTGGCTGGGGAGGAAACCTGCCTGAGGCTAAAAACACAACCCAGGGGGAGCAGGGGATCTCCCCACTGGGGCTGTGCTGCTCCAGGTGTGCCCCTCGCCCACCCCAGCCCACCCTGGCCCAGAGGGGCTGGGCTGTGCTTGCTGTCACGTTGAAGGGAACTGGGGAGAGCCACTTCCCCCAGTTCCTCGCCTGGTTTCTATGGTGATGTTGCACTCAACTGTGCTCAGCAGGTCTGGGTTTATTTCCCTGCAGATAAAACAGCCTGTGCTAATACACTGCAGCCTGGGCTCTGGGACTTGGCAACAAGTCAGCCTCGGTGCCACTGAGCTGGAATGGCTCTGGGTGGAAGGTTTTTCATGCTGGATTTGGCAATGGGTGGAATTAGCTCATAAAATAATATTTGGAGTGTTTGTTGCGGCTGTTTGCTGCCCTGAGGCTGGAAGGCCGGGGTGCACATGGAAATGTGCATTCTCCTGCTCCTCCTCCAGGTTCCCTGGTGCAGAAAGCTCAGGGACAGCCAGCTTGGGCTTGGCTGGGATGCAGTGCGTGGTGTGGGAGGGAAAACGTGTGAGAGAAGGGTGTTGGAAGCAGAGGGAAAGGGGCTGTGCTGGGGGTGTTCAGGCTGGAGCTGTGTGGACTCCAGGTGAGTAATTCACACCCTTTCCCTCCACCAAGGAGCTGCTACAGTTCCCATCCCCACCCCACACAGGGGGACTCTGGAAGCAGACCCACCTGTCTTCTCCTTCCTCCAAGGCCTGAAGGCTTTGGGTGCTGCTGAGGGAAGGGGATGGCAGGTGATGGATGACTCCTCGTGTGCATGGGGGATGTGGGGTCACTTCTTGCTGCTCCTGGGACTGGACACCTTCCCTTCTGTTGGCTCACATGGCTCCAGCTCATCCCTCCCCACGGGAACTGCCAGCCAGGGACATCCCTGAGGATCCTGTCCCTCACTGAGAGCCCAGAGAGCAAGGCTCAGTCCCACTGTGGGGGTGTGCAGCAGCTCAGCTTTGACTGGGGTGTTATTTGGGAACACAGATGTTTTCTTTAGCTTTCTCCAAAGAAAACAAGGTTCCAAACCTGCCCTTTGCTGTGACAGGGGAGTCTCTTCCTTTTGCTGTCTGCAGAGCTTTGATCCTGCCACACACCAAGATGTGTTTGCTGAGGTTCTCCCACCTGAGTCGTGCTTGTGTATTTGCTGCAGAGGGAAAAGAAATAAACCTGGGGAGAAAATGGGACCCCAAGTTCAGCAAACCAGGCTGTGGCCTCTGAAAGGACTTGAAAACTGAATTACTTTAATGATTCTGCATATTTTTCTGCATACCTGGGGGGAAGAGAAAGACTGGGAATATTGCAGCAGAACTCATTGCAAAGAGTGATGCTGCTCCTCTGAGCAGGAGAAAGGGGGCAGGCAATCCCAAATCTGGGGCTGTGCCCAGGGACCCTGCAATCCCAAATGCTGGGGTTGTGTGTGTCCTGGGGACCCTGCAATCCCAAATGCTGGGGCTGTGTGTGTCCTGGGCACCCTGCAATCCCAAATGCTGGGGCTGTGCCCTAGGGACCCTGCAATCCCAAATGCTGGGGTTGTGTGAGCCCTGGGGACCCTGCAGTCCCAAATGCTGGGGGTGTGTGTGCCCTGGGCACCCTGCAGTCCCAAATGCTGGGGGTGTGTGTGCCCTGGGGAGCCTGCAGTCCCAAATGCTGGGGCTGTGCCCTGGGGAGCCTGCAGTCCCAAATGCTGGGGGTGTGTGTGCCCTGGGCAAACTGCAATCCCAAATGCTGGGGCTGTGTGTGCCCTGGGCAAACTGCAATCCCAAATGCTGAGGCTGTGTGTGCCCTGGGGACCCTGCAATCCCAAATGCTGGGGTCCTGCAGTGCCTGGTGGAGCTGGCAGTGCCAACAGCTCATCAGCCACCTCACCCTGGTGATTATCGGGCTCCCAGCTCAGTCTCTGTCACTGTCACCCCTTCCCCCCATGCTCCTGGGCTAAGGCCCGGCTCCAGGGCTGGGTTCCCATCCCGGGAAGGCTCCAGGATCCTGGGAATGCTGCCTGGGTGGGGAAGAGGCTGTGCTGTGGGCTCACACGGCATCTGTGCCTTCGCAGCAGCGTGGTGGCACAGGCACGGTGACGCAGGGACTTGGCTGCCTCCCTGCTACGCTTCACACCTCTCCCAGGCACCACTGATCTCACCAGTGGCATTTGAGCGTCCCCACCACCGCCACAGCTCCGGGCTGACGCTTCCAGCACATTCCATTCCTTCGCAAAGGGCTGCGCTTTGGAGCAGACCTGTGAAAACAAGGCAGGATTTCACTTGGGAAGTTGCATATTTAAGCTCATCCCAGAGCCCTCCTGGAGCTGCTGCCCACATCCCACACTCTGAAGATGGAGCAACATTTTCAAAGCAAGGGCTTAGGTCCAGCCACCTGTGATCAACCCTCAGCTTCTTGGCCAGTTTGGCACCAAGGACCTGGTGGCAAAGAGGTGACAGTGACAGAGACTGAGCTGAGAGCCTGATAATCACCAGGGTGAGGTGGCTGATGATCTGTTGGCACTGCCAGCTCCACCAGGCACTGCAGGACCCCAGCATTTGGGATTGAAGAGTGCCCAGGGCACACACACCCCCAGCATTTGGGATTGCAGGGTCCCCAGAAGACAACCCCAGCATTTGGGACTGCAGGGTGCCCAGGGCTCACACAACCCCAGGATTTGGGATTGCAGGGTGCCCAGGGCTCATACAACCCCAGGATTTGGGACTGCAGGGTCCCTAGGGCACAGCCCCAGCATTTGGGACTGCAGGGTGCCCAGGGCTCACACAACCCCAGGATTTGGGATTGAAGAGTGCCCAGGGCACACACAGCCCCAGCATTTGGGATTGCAGGGTGCCCAGAACACAGCCCCAGCATTTGGGATTGCAGGGTCCCTGGTCCTCTAAACCTCAGATTGCAGAAGGGATTGAGGGAAAACCATCCCTGTTTCTGCAGGGCTCAAAGCCAACTTGGAATGAATATTAAGGAGAAAACACAGCACATCTTGAGGAAGCTCCTGAACCCAGGGTAGCTCCCTGAATGTCTGTGTTCCATAAGGAGTATGGGCAGGATGAGGGTGGGCAGCCCTGGCACAGGTGCCCAGAGCAGCTGTGGCTGCCCCTGGATCCCTGTCAGTGCCCAAGGCCAGGCTGGACAGGGCTGGGAGCAGCCTGGGACAGTGGGAGGTGTCCCTGCCATGGCAGGGGTGGCACTGGATGACCTTTCAGGTCCCTTGCACCCCAAACAATTCTGTGATTCCACTGATCTTTTTCCTCTGTGTTTTCAAGACCAAAATGCTATCTTGGAGGCAAGCTGAGGATATTGATGTAGCAGGTGGTGCTGGACAGCTCAGAAACCTCCTCGATTTACTGCAGGTCTCCAGGACACTCCTGGATCCCGAGCACTGCCCAACTCCACATTTCCAGAGGAAAGTTCAGCAAGGTTATAGTTCTAGCCAGTAAGAACTCTGGACAAATGACCTGTGGTGCAGCTAATTGTGCAGCTTTGGTTTATTTTTGTCCACCCCAGACTAACAGCATGTATGTCTGACAGAAGCCTGCTTTTTCCTTTCCCCTTCCAGTGAAGGATTATTAATAGATGAGGCTTCAACAAAGAAAAGACCATTTGAGAAATAAGATGGGACACTTGCTCTACAGTGGAAAGAGAAATAAGATGGGACACTTGCTCTACAGTGGAAAGAAAAAAAAAACAACAGCACACACCCACATGAAACATTCTTTTCTTTTTAAAGCACATTGACAATGAAGACCTCTCTCCTTCGGGAGGCATTTGTATTCCCCAGAGTTCATGATTCAGTCAGCATTCCTGCCCTCTTCAAATAGATACAAATCTGAAGGACTTTTTTCCCCCCCACCATCGTGCTTGAATGATTTTAACTCAGGTCAGATGCTGACTTGCAAAAGACTGGGCTTGAGCATAATCTCCTTTTATTGCTCCTATCTGAGACTTCATGGTCTCTCTTCAGGCTCAAAATAAAATGGGACTAAACATAATAAAATCCCATGCTGCAGGGCAAAATATAATTACCTGAAGGGAGCAGGGAGAAATTGTTTTTCTTTTGTGAATTGCTCTGATTAATACAAAATGGGTTGATGTTGGTATTTCTGACAAGCAGTTATGGGCCATTGCTGGAAATGGACTTTGTGTGCCAAAGGTCTTTGCTGCTGATCCACTGAAGGCTCATTCCAGGGGGCTTGGGAGGTGGATTGGGAGGAATAAAGGAACTTTAGGCTCTGGGAAGCTTTTGGATTCAGAGCTGAAGTAGGACTTTGCAGCAGAGTGGTAAAAAGTGTCTGCAGAGAAAGACAGGAGGAGCTCAAAGTGTTTGTGGAGAAGGAAGGTGCTGCCTCCACCCAGGCACTGGGCCATTCCCAAGGTGCCACCACCCATGGGATGCTGCTTCCTGGTCACACGTCCTGCCTGGCCACCTGTGAGACCCAAGGGATGTCTCTGTCCTCAAATCTTGGCCCTGTGGTGCTCTAACAGCCTTTCCTTCAGCTCAACAAGCAGTCTCCAAAGGCAGGAATTGTTTCAGGGCAGAATTTATTCTGTCAATGCAGCACCTGCCCATTTCCCCAGGGATCCTGGTGAAAGATCCCATTTGTTAGGAAAATGAGAGTGTGGGGAGCACTGATGGAAAAGTGAGAGATCACTGAGTTCAGCAGGAGGGGTTTTGTTTGAAAGCCTTGAAACACCTTTGGCTCAGCTGTCAGGTGATGAATGGCCTGGAGCTGATCTTTTCCAGGTGGCTCAAACCCTCCTGGAGTCCTGGGAGCAGGGGAGGGAGGAGAAGGTTGAAAAAGGCAGAGGAGGGGCAGCTTCTGCCCTGATTCCAAAGACAGAGCTGATGCTGGCTGAGCTTGGGCACAAAGCTGAGACCTGGACTCTGGCATCACTTTGAGGCTGAAGAGGTGTTTGCTCCTGAATTCTCCTCTCTGAGAAAAGCAGGCATCAGCAGGTATCTGCTTGAAATCTTTGCCTGTTGTCTATTGAAAATGGAGTTTGTTGGGGGTTTTTTACATGTCCTTTGCAGTTAAAAGTCTCTTTGGGTGAGGTGAGGCAGGGTGTGGGATTATGGGGCTGCTGTGGTGTCCCAGGATGTGCTGTGGGAAGGTGCCCAGTTTTCAACTCAAATGATGCTGTAGCACCCCTTTGAGACTGGCTCTTGTTTTCCCACAGAGGGGATTGCTGGATTGACAGGGAAAGCTGCTGAGGCTTCTTTGGAGAGAGGTAAAAAAGGCTCTGCTGTTATCCTTAAAGGTGGGCTGTGAAATTCATGTGCTCCAGGATCCAGGAAGGCAGCCAGGTCTTTCTGCTGAGTCTGAGACTTTTAAAGTCCTTTACTCCTGAGTTAAACCCAACAAGAGCTGTATTTCCTTGGAGAACCAGAGCTCCACTTGTTATTTAGGAGTGTGTCTTGGAGAGACTCAGCCCCACGTCAAGTTTTTCTTCCTTTGCTCTGTAGCTGCATCTTTAATGATAATTTACTGAGCCAGGCTTGTCCAGCCCTAATTGTCCTGTTTGTGTGGTGCAAGTGAAAATCAAATTGCCACAAGAGCAGGTTTATATAACTCCTCTGTCCTGCTGGGCTGTATCCTGTTGGCTGCAGGTAATTGGTGGCTCTGTTGCCATTAAAATTTTTAAAAAGGCTCGAACAAAGTGATAGAAGCTGTTACACTTTTGGAACTCACCTCTGAAATGTGCAGAAAATAAGAAATATAACCTCTCCAACAGTCCTGTTAGCTCTCCATGTGAAATATAGAGATCTGCTGAGATTCCAACTGTTTTGCCAGAAGTATGGCACCAAAATGAAAAACCTGTGGGCTATATGAGGACATGCACAAACAAGAAGGATATGGAACAGGGACCATGTGATTCATAACTTGGCCAAGTGGGTTTTTTTCTTGGAGTTAAATCCTTAATCTTATTAAAATTTTATTTATAAAGTACCTTCTTGGAGTCACTTAAGGTGTTGCACAAGCTATAAAAATGCACTAATAAAGAAAATAGCCTCATAAAAAAGTATAGAAATGAAAAGAAGTACTAAAACGGTGCTATCATACAGACAGCAGCTATTACAAGTCATATATTGATGTCAAAATTGTCCCTCCTTATGTTGTAAAGATTAATAATTTGCCACTGGGAACTCAGATACCATGGTGACAGGGCCAGGGTTAGACTGGGAGGAGAGCAGGAGAGATGGAAAAGTTGAAGGCAAAGCAGAGGATGCTTTGTTGGCCTTGGGAAGTGGGGAATGCAGTCTGGATCAAGGCAGGGCCTGGGGGACAGGAGGGGAATTGAGCTTCAGCCTGAAGTTCTAATGACCAGAGCAGCCTGGGAGAGCGGAAGGTGTCCCTGCCCATGGGAGGGTGTAAAAGGAGAGGAGTTTTAATGTCCCTTCCAGCCCAAGCCAGCCTGGGATTCTGTGCACACAAAAACCTGTCCAGTGAATGCAGAGGTATCCTCTTGGTGCTGGTCTTCAACTGGGAGCTCGTGGCTTTGTGCTTATTTAGAGGTAGAAAATCTGCATCACCCACACATCTTTTGCTGTTCCTATCTGTTTGCATCCTGCAAAGTTTCTGGGCCAGGGAGTTCCCAACCTGTGGCTCCTCAGGTTGGGATGAAGCACCCCTGGGTGATGGCAGGGATGTGCTGGGTGTAGGAGGTTAAAAACTGCATGAAAAGTGACTGATCCAGCTCCCTCTGCTGAGCCTGGAGACAGCCCCCACTATTGTTCAACACTGGTGCTCAGCAAATCGTGCCTTTTGTAAGAAAAGTGGGTTTTTTAATCAGTGGCAATTGCTACGTGAGCTCTCAGAAAGAGGAGCAAAACATACCCCCGCTTCCCTCCCCACCCCCGCTTGCAGCCCCCAGTTTATTCTGCCTGGTCTATTTTTGCCTTCCCAGAGTTACTGGGAGAACAAGATTAGCAACTGATCATTTATGCTGATTTTCCAAGCGCTGAGATGTCTTTCATTAAAACTGTCATTCAAGGGAAAACGTTCAATTGCGCGTTCGCTTTCGCCGCGCGCTACAACTCCGCGCGCCGCTCGGATCCACGGCTGGGGACGTCTGGGTGCTGCTGCCTGGGATTTGCTTTGTCTCGGAAGGAAGAGATGGGTCTGTGGGCACTTGTGTATGATTCCATCCCTCAGTGCTCCCTGGAAAGCTGTGCTGTGGCTGCAGGAGCTGGGTTTTGTGTGATCCTGTCGGAATCTGAGGTATTGATGATTCTGAGATTGTAGAAAGTCTCTGTATTTCTGCCCCGCTGCCAAAGCAGAAGCCATAATTGGTCTGTGCTGGTTTCAAGGTTGTTTATTCTGTTTATCTCTAACATGTTCTGCTGCCCTGCCGCAGCTCTGTCCTGCAGGGCAGCGTGTGGGGCTCTGCCCTCAGTGGGATGTTACAAACATTAAATACCACAAACTACCTGTGCTGGATTTACAATAACGTGCCAATATCTGTCACCTACGTTGGACAGTGTGTCCCCAGCCTGAACCAACAGAAAAATGCCAACACCGCAGTGAAACATGGAGGGCATGAAGAAGGAGAAAAAGGACAAGACACACCCAATTTCCTCCATCTTGTCCCCTCTGAACCCCTAATCTAGAATCCTAAAATTTTACTTTTGCACCTGTGCCACACTTAATTATTACTTGTATCTAACACTCAGAGCTGGTAATACATCCTGTAAGATTGAAAACTCTTTTCCATGGACAGAGATCACAGACAGTGTGTCTGGGGGCTCTGTCCAGGGGGGTTCCTGAGCCCTGCCAGGGTCCCAGACCTTCCAGGGCAGCCAGAGGGAAGCCCTGGATTCCCACATGATCCTTGCTTTTATCCAGCCCAGGTGAAGGTGCTCCCGTGGCCTCAGGAAAGCACGGCCTTGTTTATAGCTGCATCTGCAAGGAAAGCCTGCATTTGCCTCCCAAGGCTGTGGAAAACGCTTCCCAGCCTCTGATTTAGAGGCACTTAGGGTCTGAGGCTGGGGGTGTGCCTGTCTCCAGGACGGAGGTGGGGTGGAATTGTGCCAGCTCTGTAAAAGCTTTCAGGGCTCCCCCGAGGCACTGCAGCAGCCCTCTCTGCAAGCTGGGGATGGGAGGCTGGGAAGGGATCTACCTCCAGCTCCTCCAGCGGTTCCCTGCTCCGTGCCAGACCAGGAATTCTGCTCCTGCTCCCTCACCTGGAGTTTGCTGAGGGTGTTTCTGTGGCTTTGATGTCTCATGGCTTTGATATCCCACGGCTCTGCTGATACCCCACCAGGCTCCCAGCCAGCTCCCCCTGCCCTTCCAGGCTCCAGCACTGGGCTTGCACATGGGGATAATTGGGCCCAGCCTGTGATCAGCTCTGTTATTTTTCCCTTTGTCGCCACAGGCAGCATCCAGCGTGCAGAGGCTGCTGCCTTCCCCCACCTCACCTCCCATCCCTTCTCTCCACCAGCTCCTTTTTGATCCACGGCACTCCTGGCACCTTGTAGCGTTACCTACCCGGGCTTTGATGTGCAGAGACTGAAGTATGTTAGAGGCAGCATAAAAATTGCATGTAATTATCCCTGGTCTGGTTCTATGGGAACAGGGAGACATCAATATTGATGGGTGAGAGCATTTATGTTTTATGTGTGAGCATATATCGCCTCTCCTCCATATTCAGCAGGAGTTTTTGATCCCTGCCCGTGTGCTGCACCATCAGGGCTGCTCTTGTGCTGGTTCCTCTGCCCCTGGGGCTGGGGACCGAGTGCTGAGGTACTTCCAGAGCTCATTACAGTGACTGGAGCCCGGCCCTGGGGGATCTGCAGCTGGGAACGGGGTGACAGCTTCCCAAAGTGTCTCCGAGTTCCATCTCTGGCTGTACTTCTGCACCACTGCTGACACCCGTGAATAATTCAGGCTGGAGGATGGAAGGGGAGGATGAGTGCTCGCAGGGCTGGGGGAAGGGAGGTGCTGGGAGCGGGGGAGTGGTGACAACCCTGTACATGGGTGGGGTAGGGCGGGGGTCAGGCTCTGGTGAGAGTTCTGGCGTTTGTCCCCTGGTGCAGAGAGGGCAGCGCTGTCCCTGGAGAAGCTGAACTCTCTCCTCACCCCGAGGATGGAGGGGATGTGCTGCAGCAGGAGGATGGGTGGTGCAGGGAGGGGCTGGTGATGCTCAGCAGTTTTTGGGCACACAACACCACGTGGGAGAGAATCCTCCTCCGCTCTGGTCCTCCCTGCTTGACCTAAAATCCCAGCCAGGACCAGGCATCAGGCATTTCCCACCTCACTTTCCCTTCTGCACCCAACCCGTGCTCCTGCCCTGGCTTTTCTTTCCCACGAGGATTGTGTTGGGACCACATTGCTTAGTAGGCAGTTGCACTTGAGGAATTTGTGCCCTAAATGCCTTTAAGGGTCTGATCCTTAACAGGAATGGGCTAAGAAAACCCTGGGGGAAGCGTTTGGCCAGGAATGGGGTTATTGGATGAGATGCTGCAGCACTCTGGGTCATCCCCAGTTTCTGATGTGACCCTTGGGGTGTCTGTGCAGGGCCAGGGGTTGCACACGATGGCCCTGGTGGGTCCCTTCCAGCTCAGGATGCTCTGTGGGGACAGGCCAGTGGCAGCAGCCCCAGGCTGGGCTGTGCAGGGTGGGACCTTCCCATGGCTAGTGGGGTTTGCTCTGAGCCACAGCTTAGGAATGAGGCCAGACAAAGCTTTTGAGAGGCTTAAATGACAAAGAGCCACACAGCAGAGGGACACAGTGGGACAGAGGCATCATCCCCTTTGGGACAGAGCACCAGGGACAGTGGGATCTGTCTGTCTGCTCCCAGCCCTGCCCTAAAGCAGGGACACCCTCAGGCTTCCAAAGCCCCAAACTTCTGCAGCTTTAACAAACCTGGACCTTGAATCCTGTGTGCTGGAGCATTGCTGAAATCCATCCAGCACATGGAAACTGCCTGGGGTTTCTGGATGGGGCAGGGGAGAGACAAACTGGTGATGTTACAGGTCTGAAGCATGGACAGACAGAGGCTCTGAGGGATGGATTTTGGGGTGTCAGTCTAGGGACTGTTGCTGCTGGTGTTTTATGGTGCCTTGGGATAAAGAACACATTCCAGCTGTGCTGTAAAGACATCAATGCCCCCTCCGAGGTCGTGCCTAGCCCACACTTCTGACCCTGGAGTATCTGTGCTGATGATTCCAGATGTGCCCAAGCCTCCAGGGAGCTGTGCCCGTTCTGCTGGGATGGCTGGAGTGGGTCTGGCTGGGAGCAGCTCCGAGCAGAGCCCTGCAGCTCCCTCCTCCTGCCCCTCACTGTTCCTGCTCTCAGGAGCTGGATGGGAAATGTCACTGCTCTGGTATTTGTAACTGTGAATGGCTGCTCCCAAGGGAAGCTGCTCATCCTGCATCAAAATGGATTTCCTGCCCAGAGATGGAGGAAACCAGAGACCCAGCAAACAAGGGAAATATTCCCTCTTAGTCACTGTGAATTGTATAATCCTCCATATGTATGGGAAAAACTGGACATTTTCCTGCTCTTTTGTTCCTGTGGTCACTTAAAAAACCCTGTATAATTTTGTATAATATTATAATTTTTAGAACAATTTTAGTAAATCCCACATAGTAGAGTCACAGGATACTCAGAGTGGGAAGGAAGGGATCATCCAGTCCCACTCCCAGCCCAACAATCCCACCCTGTGCATCCCTGAGAGTGCTGGCACAACACTCCTGGAGCTCTGGCAGCCTTGGGAGTGCCAATAGTAGATCCTATCATAGTATCTACTTACCTACTACCTAAATACTCATAATATATTATCTATTATGTAGTGTGTATATATATAGACTATTATATATAGCATCTACAGAACATGGTACTCATCAGGATGTCAGTGTCAGCTCTTCTTTATTTTTAATTTTCTCCCAATTACAACCAAGGCACCCAGAAGCCCTTTTTTTAGCAGTTTGTTCCCCTTGGTTGAAATGAGCTGCTTTGATGAGGAGACTCCATTCTGCTTCAAAGTGAGGTTGGGTTGTTGTGAGCAGTGCTGTAAATTGAGTTTCCCAGGGGCTGCTCATACCAAGTGAGAGTTGAGGATGGAAGTTTTACTCTCCAGTTAAGCACTGGCTCTTCACTGGCCAGTGCTGACATATCTCCTGGAGTGTGTTGGTTCACTGTGATATTTCCAAGGAAAATCAGCTCCATCAATTTCACAGCTGTTTTAAAAGTATAATTTTTTTTTTATGTTGGACTTAGTGTGTTGAGTCCCTGTTTCATGGGAAGATGGTGGACACTTGGGTGAGTGACCTCCAGAGTTTCTCTCTGCCGTCCCTGCTTTGGTGGAGTCCTGTACTCACCAGTCCAATCTGATTAAAAACAGGCTGGTTTTGAATAAATATTATTTTTGATTTTTTAATAAAGCCTTTCTTTGTCTAAATACATTGTTTTAAAGAATAGTACAGCTGATATTTGTCTGAGTTGTTTGAATCTCTAAAGAAATAATTTTTTGCTTTAAAAAGAAGAGCCAGCTACCCACAGCTTTTATTTCCAGCATATTGTAGCTTCTCAGTACAATTAGAAGCAGTCTCTGTTGCAAGGCACTCATTTAGACTCTGACCTAGGGCTGAGATTAAACAACTCCTTTGCAAGTTTGTCCCTGTGTTGGCACATTTGATGCATTGCTGATCCAATTAAGTTTTCACACAATGGCTGTATTGTTACTGCAGGACTTCTTTGTTTATTAACCTTTCTTGGGGAGAAATTCCTGCCCTAACCTTCAGCAGATTGGACATATGTTAATGTCCCACACCGGGGAAGGAGCAGAGTCAGGAGGAGGGGAGGTGACACGGCTCTAACAGGGCTCAGGTGAGGGGAGTCAGCACTTTGTGGGCTGGAGCAAAATTAAAGATTCCAGCTGGTAATAGAAATATCTTTTACCCATCTGTTCTTCCATTAAAGCTTTCTGTGTTGGGTGGTTTCTGCAACCTTGAATCACCCGTGTTTTTGTGGAAATAGGCTTTGCTCTCCATGCTGGTGGCATTTCAGAGCTGTGTTTGGGCTCTGGTGCTGCAGCCTGATGGAATCACAGAGAGATTGGGATGGAAATAGAGCTTAAAATTTATCCAGTGCCACCCTGCCATGGCAGGGACACATCCCACTGTCCCAGGCTGCTCCCAGCCCCATCCAGCCTGGCCTTGGGCACTGCCAGGGATCCAGGGGCAGCCACAGCTGCTCTGGGCACCCTGTGCAAGGGCCTGCCCACTCCCACAGCAATTAATGCCACTTAATCACTTGTAATGCTGTTTCTGCTCCTTCACTGACTCGTGTCTGATGTGTAGTGCCAGGATTTTGGCCATGGGAGTTTGTAGGATCACTCTCTGTGAGTTCTTTTTCTCCAGCAACACAATTACAATGATCGCTCCAAGTGTGGGCACAAAATCCTCTTATTTTTGTTTCCTGCTATGGCTTTTCCCATGCAAATTCTGGTGGAGTAATAAGTAAAAACTGTTGTAAAATATTAGTGAAGCAGAGCCTCCTCTTCAGTGCCACAGGAAGAGCAGCAGGAAGGGGTTTCAGGTAACTCAAGCATCTCTTTAGTGTAATTCCTGTGCTCCAGGTCTCTGTTCCAAATCCAAAGCTTGACTCTGTCCCTACCAGTGAAAGATTAATAACACACTGAAGCCAGGCTTTATTCCTGGGGTTCAATGCATGCTTGCCTTGGATGCTTGGTTCAGGCCCTGCAAAACATGAACAGTAAACGTTTGCATTCCATGAATTTAAACAAGCCCCAGACTTATTTCCTCTTGGTTCTGTCCTGTAGCCAAAGTTCTCTGGCCCTTTTCCTTTGTCCTACTGCATCAACTGCAGCAGTTCAGGACACCCCAGCCTGTGCAGTGGGTTTCCCTGCTCAGATATTTGCCACCCTGCCACAACCCCTTCAGGAATTTGGAATTTAAGGAGCAGCCTGGCAAGCTGTGGTGAAGGATGTTTGACTCTCGGGGAGCTGCCCCTGACAAAGAACAAAAGCAAATTACTGATTTAGGCTTTACCCCAGTGTTTGCTGTGCTTTGGCTGCTCTCTTTTGGAAATGGCACCTGGTGTGTCCATAGCACCCTCGGGGAGCAGGCAGAGCTCCCTAGAGATGAAAAACCGTGGGAGGTGTGACATTCACATTCTCTGGTCAGACACACCATTCTGTGTGGGAACTCTAAATGTCCCTCAGACATTTTTGGATGTTCTGGGTCCAGGTCAGAAGCATTTGAGACCCTGGCAGGCAGCTGGAAACAGCTGGGATTTTGGGTTTGAGCCATGGAATGATTTACCAACCTTGCAGGAAGAACAAGAAGTCACAAAGTTTAGATATTACAGTAGAAGTAGTCACAAAGTAAAGGGAAGAATTTTTGAGTGCTGTACAGGGGGGTTTTAGTTTTGTACATGGGGGTCAGAGGCTTTAAGATGGAGGGATTTGGGCCTGCCCTGTCCTCCCTCTTTCTCCTTCCTTACCTCCATGATCTTGGTGATGTTGGCACTCCCAGATTGGTTTAGAGTAGAAAGGCACCATTTAATATAGATAATGGGCATTGGGGAAAAACTGTACCCATGTAACACGTAATGTACCATATAAAAGATAGAAAAGCACCATTTAATATAGGCAATAGGCATTGGGGAAAAACTGTACCCATGTAACACGTAATGTACCATATAAAAGACAGCAGCAGCCCTGGGCAGAGGGGGAGAGAAGAAGCAGTCGGGAGTCAGAGAGGATGTCAGGGTGTGTGTGTGCCTCTGCCTGAGCTGTGAGCAAACCACAGCAGCCCCAGAAGAAAATCTTTTAGATAACTTGCAATAAACTGCCTTGAGACTGGACAACAGAGACTGCTGAGCCTTTCTTTGGAAGCTCAGGTTGGAGGAGAGACTTTTCCACCACACGGAGCCACCCCTGACCCAGGGTGGCCTTGACAATTCTGTCTCTTGGAATTTCTTGGAGAAGCGCAGAGAGAAGAAGAGAAAACAATATTTCACTCTGCTCCTTTGTTTTGCCCATGTGGAATGTGGTGTGGAGATTGTTTACCTGCAGTGATGGCTGGGTTGGGTCCTGGTGAAGGTTGTCTGGGGTCAGTGACCAATGGATCCAGCTGTGCCTCGGGCTCTCAGCACAGTCATGAGTTTGAGTATTCTACATACATACAGAAGTAAGTATGTAGAATGGTACAGTATCTCTTTAAATAGTATATTAATGTAATATAGTATAGTTTTAATAAATCTGTCCTTCAGCCTTCTGATCTGGAGCCAGACATCATCATTTCTTCACGCATCTGGGGTTCACCACATTTTACTACAGGAAGGGGCAGGAAAAGAACCAGGCTGGATCCTAAACTCAACACACGATTCTGTTCCTTTATTTAAAGGGAATTTTCTTTCCTCTAGTGACCTGTTAAAGTATGGATTATTCATTCCAGCATCCCAGCCCCATTGGTCATTTATTGGGAAGCTGAGGAAGAGGAAAAATCTTCAAACACCTTGGGCACTCTTGGCAGTCCAACAGCTCCAACAGCAGACAGGCAGCAGCATCCCATTCCCTTCCTTTGGATGTTCACCAGCCACAGCTCTTCCAGACATCCCAATCCCAAGAGCACAGAGAACCCCACCTGGAGGGGTTTTGTGCCTCTTGAGGACCTCCAGTTCTCCCATCAATGCCCTATTTTTTTTTTTTTTATGCCTTAGATATTTTTAGCTGTTGAGCGACAAATTTAGTTAATGCATTCAGCTCTGACGTCAAAGGCAGAGCCAGTGGGTAGCTGGAATAGCTAACATTTTATTTAATCATATTGCTAAGCAATTTTTTTCCCCTTCCTTTCCTTTTCTAGAGGATCTAGAGAGGCAGTTCAAGCTGGGCCAGACTGTGACTACTGGGGAAGTTGGTTTGTTTTGGTCTCCATGAGAAGCCTCATTCCCCACCTTGTTGCTCTTCAGGCAATGAGTTTTTTTGGAAAAGTGAGGCTGAGATGCTTTCCTGTGGCTCTGACATCATCAAAAGGTTGTTGTTGATACCTGGCCAGTTGTGTTTGTTCCTTTTTGGGCCTGGTCCATGGGGGAGGTGAATTACAGAGCAATTACTGAGTTCTTGTTTTGCTCCCTGGTTCATTTGTCCCTTCCTGAATCAGCCAGTGCTGGGTTAAACCATCAACTGTACCCTGTTCCAAGACATGAGACATGTGGAGAGCTGGTGTGGGAATTAATCCAAGGAATAGCTGTACAAAACCCACCCTCCATGAACACCAAAATATCATTATCATTATTAGATCTGCATGCAGAGGTTCTGCCTGAAGTTGCATTCTTGCTAAGAGAGGTGAAGGAACAGAATAAAGATCTCCACTCCTACAGCTCCAGTGAGAGTTCAGGCACATAAATTTCATCTTGGGAAATATTGAGTACATATTTTTTTTAATGAGTTTTTCCTGCTCAACTCTCTCTTGGAAGGGAGTTTTTGGAGGAGCTGGGTGTTTGGTTCCATACTTCCACAGGGAAGAGAACCTGTGCTTTGGCCCTTGGCACTGCTGTTGCTGTGCAAAGTGCTGGATTTCCCTTTCCTACCACATCCCCTAAAGAAAGCGGAAGACGAGGCTGCCTTTGGGGCTGGCTGGAGATGGAGCAGCTGCTGAGGGTGGCTGGCTTGGTTGGAAAAGCCAGGCATCTGCTAAAGAAGTCAGGAGCTTTCAGTAAAATGGAAAATGTAAACCCCTCCCTCTGAATTATTATAATTTTGAAATTAAGGGGCTCTCAGGTAAAGATGTAGGAATAGGAATAACAGCTCTTTAATAGGAAAATTAAAAATACAAATGCAATAGGACAAAAAAAGAAACCAAACCACTGCCAGAGTCAGAGCAGGCCCTGTCCCCTGTGGGTCAGGGAGGTGGCAGCAGTCCCATCCCAGGGTGGCTCAGCCCTCCTGCAGTGCCAGCTGTGCTTCTGCTGGAGCAGGATCCTGCACAAGGGGGGAGTTTTCCTCTGGAGCTGCAGGGCTGGGGGAGATGGGCCTGGGCTCCTCTGGGAATGCAGTGGGAAGAAAGCTGCTCCTCTGGGAATGCAGTGGGGAGAAAGCTGCTCCTCTGGGAATGCAGTGGGGAGAAAGCTGCTCCTCTGGGAATGCAGGGGGCAAAGGCTGCTGTGCTGTTCCCAGGTCAGATTGTATCCAGGTAGGAATGCTCGGCTCCTCCCCTGGGCAGAGCCTCTCCCCATGGATGATGGAATTTTCTCAGCCATGCAGGGACACTCAGTGGCCATGAACAGCAGAGATCTCCTGGAGGGAGGATTGGCTGTGGGAGAGATAAAGAAAACTGCCCAGTGAACAGAGGAGAACTGCCCCAGTTCTGACAGATGGGAACTGAATACACACATATCTTACAACCCCAGACAGGTGTGCTGTGCTGCTGAGGTGGGTTGTGCTCACAAAGGGCTAAACCCCAAACTGCACCCCGTTAGCGCTTAACATCCAGCTGAAATCTGTGTTCATCTTCCTACTGAGTTAACTCTCGAGGATAATGCAGAGGAGAGGTTCTACAGGTAGCTTTAGAGCTGGGTAATTGTTCCCCTTAAAGCAGCCCCAGGACTCGCTGAAGCCTTGGCTGTGCTGAGCATTTCAGCCCCTGAGCTTGCTGTCACTTGTGTAATGCCAAGGGACTTCCCTGCTTGCTGAGGTGACAATATCCATGGGGATCCCAGTGCCAGCTCCTCCCAGAGAGCCAGATGGGGACAAAAACTCTCTGCTGGCTCCAGGTGGCAGTTTGGGCTCAGCTAGTCCTGCTTCTCTGTGGTCCCTGCTCAGCATGGGCTCTGCTCGTGCCGTGGTTGGAGCTTGTTCTGTTGGTAACAACTTGAGGTTATTTCATCTTCTGTGCCAGAGGAGCAAAAATCTTTTGGGGCACCCACAGGCTCAGCATGAGGAACACCTCAAATCCTCTTGAGAGCTGGACCTGGTTTCCCTGTTCCCTTGACTTTGCTGCTGCAGGCAAAGCTGAGACAGTCAGCAGCACAGCAGAGCCCTCCAGGTTCTCTCATTTGCAGAGGATATTGGTACAAGAGACTCCAGGGCCCCTCACGGGCAGCTCTGCCTGTGCCTGAGCCTGTTCTGCCTTCTGTGATCCATCCAGTGTTCCCTCCCATCATTCCAGCTCTTCTCTAGGCTCATTCTCCAGGTAACAATGTTCTTTCTCTGCAACAGTAAACCCAAACATTTTTTCTCAGCAGACAGGTCTCTGTGCTATTATGTGATTTTATATCTTTTGGCTTGGTAAATGAGTGCTGCTGAAATCTGCATTATAGAAGATTTTTAGGGGGTCTTGCAGGAATTAAAGGATTGGTGTCTGGTCACTGTTATATGGGGTATGTTGGTGCAGAAATGCGGTGGTTTTGTGATTTATGTGCAGCTCAGCCTCACTTTGGGCCCTGACCAGCACTTCTTCAGCCACAGAGTGATGACTTTCTCCCCTAAACTGATTCCTGTGAAGGGTTCTGCTGGGATTCCTCCTTTCTCTCTGCCTAGCGAGCACATCAGGCAGGTGAGCTCAGCTGGACCTTGCCAAATATTTTAATTTTGCCCTGCTCTGGCTGTTGCAGAGCTCAGCACGTTCATACTGAAGTGAAGGTCAGCACCAACTTTCTTCATCCCAACTTAGACCTCGAATATTTGAGGAAGGACTTTGAGTGTTGTGGTTTCATCCAGGATCTTCCAAGCAGAGTTTATAGTAAAATTCTCCTCAGGACTGGGCTGCCTGCAGGTACCACTGTGGTATAAATACAACAATTTTCCTGTTTCCCAGGGGAAGGAATTGGGCTTGTTCATAGCTTTCCTGCTCTTTATGGGGCAGAAGATCCAGGCCAAGCTCAGAGCAGCTCAGCACAGCTCTGAGGTTTCAGCCAAGAGCTCTACATGGTAATGAAGCTGCATCTGTGGCTCTGAGCCCGCCATGAAGTCAATGCCTCCAGTTCCTCTGCAGACACCCCCTGCCATGGTATTTATAGAGTACCTGCTGGTGGGTGGTGTGATTCTTTCTTGTATTGCCTTTTTTTTTAAAATTTTTTTTACATTTTCATTCATGAAGGATGAGGCTGCGCCGCCCACTCAGGAGCAGTGCTGTATCCTGAGCTCTGCAGGAGCAGGGCTCCCACCCTTCCCTCAGGGAGCAGCTCTGCAGGGAGCTGCTGAAGGTTTCAGCTGGGCATGGACAAATTCCCACTGCCCTGAGTTGTCTGGGTGCCTCACGGGGCTGTGGTCCTCACCCAGGTTGAGCTGCTTTGGAATTTTGGACCCCACCTCCTCTGCTCTGTGCTTGCCACTCTCTGTCCGAATCTCTCCTCTGCTGTTCTCAGATGGGCAGATCAGGATTTTTCTGTTGATTGGCCACATTTTCCCTTCTGCAAATCAAGGCTGCTTTACTAAAGTCCCAAATGTTACACCCAGAATCCCTTTTTGCCTTTTAATTTTTTTTCCCCCCGATCACTCCACCCCTTCAGCAGCTTCCCAGCATCTCCAGCACCCACCCCTGCTCGCCTGCAGTCCTTCCTCACCGGGTGCTCCTCGCCCCCTTCTCCCTGACAGCTTCTCTGCTGTTCCTGATGAACCCTGATGCCTTCCTGGGAGCCTCAGGCCTACGCCACCCTCTTGGTTTCTTTTCCATGCTTTTCCAGGCCTTCCTGGGAAAAAAAGCAACTTCCCTTTGCTAAGGAAAAGGGAAATCTCACTGCTTGAGAGCCCCTCCAAGCGAGGGAAGGGAACTGGGATAACTTTGGGGCTCTGTGCTGTTCCCCTTGGAGCTGGAGCATGGAAAAGGGATAAAGCTGCAGCCCCCAAAGGGCAGGAGAAGATTTTTCTGAGGTGCCAGACTTGGAGCACCGTGTCTGAGCACGGGGCAGGGGCCGTGAGGTGCCAGCAGACCTCAGAGGACCCCGTCCCGCTCGTGCCTGGCACCCTCCCAGCCCGGTCCTGGCAGGCAGCAGCTCTGAGACACACGGATACCTGCCTGCCAGGACCTGGATCAATCCCACTGGCTTCCCACAGGCAGCCATCAGATGGTGGTTGAGCATCCCGGCTGCGCTGGGCTGGACTGGGACCAGCAGCTCGTGGGCTGGGCACGTGCTGGCCGGGCTGGGCAGCGGGGGCTGCGTGTGGGGCTGCCCAGCACGGCCCCTGCCAGGTGGCATTTCTGGCCTTGCCCTTCCTCAAGGATAGGGAATGTCAATCCCACCAAATTCACAGAATGTGGGATGAGATATCCTCGGAGGACGGAGATATTCTGTTGGTTTTTAGAGAGCTGCTGAGCACACAAGTGCACTTTGGAGTGAAGCTGGGATGCAAAGGAGAAAAAAGAATTGCCATTAATTGGAGAAAAACTTGGATTTATCTCAGGTAACTTTAAAACTTGAATGGTGCAGCTGACCCCAGTGGACAGAATTCTTTGAAGGAATAAACTGGTTGCTTGTACCCACATGTCCTTTAAATCAGCAAATCCAGGAATCAGTCTCTCTACTTTTGCATGTGTAACTTCACGGGAGTTTTTTTCCTCTTCTGAAATCTAATAACAGAAAACATTTTGAAGAAATGAAGTCAATTTAAGCAGTAAGCTGGAGAGAGAACGCTTCCTCCAGCTCCCAATCCATCTCCATCCCTGCCAGAGTGATGCCTTGTGAGGGCTGCCCTGGAACAGAGGCTGCACAGAGCTAAAGAATAAAGCAGGGATTTATTCAAAGGCCTCCATGGATCCACCTTGGGCAGCACCAGAGCCCAGCCAGGGCTGCACCCAAATGAACCAAAATGGCCCCAAAACGCACGAGCGCTCCCGGGGGCTCTCCCTGGGATCAGTTCTGCTCCATTGGCACCTTGGAGTTCATTGTCCCATTCCAGCTTTAGCCCAGGCAGTCCCATCCTGCTTGTTTTTCTCTCTCCAGCCCACAGTGTTTGTGCTCCTGGGCTGAGATTTGGATCATTTGTCCTTGGTGCCCAGCTGGAGCAGGAATTGTTTTGTCTCCCTGCTCCGTGCAGAGAGCTCAGCATCCCCTCAGATGGAGCCCAGACCCACAGACTAAAGCAGCACAGAATGTGAAAAATAGAAAAGCTCAAACCTGAGGCATCAAGGGGAAAGCTGAATGGAGCCTCCAGGGAGGCAAAGGTTCAGCAAGGCTGGACTCCTGCTCAGGGGGTCTCTGCCCCCCATGCCCGGGCACAGCTGGCAGCTGGGTTTGAGCCCTGTCGTGCTCTGCAATATGGGATTGCTCACAGCTGGGGACATGTCTGAGCTGTTCCCCTTCCGGGGACACTCCGTGGTCCTGCTCCATGCCAGGAGGAGCCCTTTGTCCTGCAGGGATGAATTTCTGTACCAAGAGCCTCTGAGCACAAGGGATAAGGATGGGAATGGATGCAAGGAGTGGAGGTGAGGCTGAGGCAGCAGGGCTGAAGGGAGACTGTGATTGAGCAGTTACAAACCAAGCCCCTGAAAATGGTTTATTGGGCAAAAATTTTGAGGAGTTGAGGACAAATCCTCCCAAATTTAGGACAACTTGAGCCAAACCAGGTGGTTTTACCTAACTCAAGGCAGTTACCAGGTCAAGGCAGCTGCTTTCAACCTTTTTGAGATCCTGGCTCCCCAGACAGGAGGGGCAGTTCAGAAAGTCCATAATGAACTTGGGGTTTGCATCTCTTGTAGCTCCCCCAGGGATGAACCAGAGACCTTCCTGTGGGTGTTTGGCAATGAGGGAACAGTGGGAAGGGTGGGACACGTGGCAGTGCTGCCCTGTGCTGGGAACAGAAATGCTTCAGGGCTGTCCCCAGCCTCTCTGTCTCTGGGACACCTGGGGTGACAGGTCTGTGTGTCACTAAAGAAAACTGAGCAGGATTTGGCTGATTTTCCCAGGTGCAAGGGCAGAGGGAGGAGCTGGGCTGGCTCAGGAGATGGGCTGAGAAAGGAGAGTTGTGGGGAGGGAGGGACTGCTGCTCTGAGCTCTTCTGGGGTCTGAGGGTTGTGGATAATGACCCCAAACCTCTTGAGGGTGGGCTCTGCTTCTCTCTGCTCCCTGCTGCAGCACTGCCAGCTCCTGTAACTGCGAGGGCTAAAACTTTCTGCTGTTTTTCCTAGGCCATTCTCATAAAAGTTGGACTTGATGATTCTCATGGGTCTCTTGAACTCAGAATACTCTTTTATTCCATGATGCCCATGAGTTTTTTTGGTTTTTTTTTTTATTCTTTGCTTTTTAAATAAATGTCTCCTCTCTATCAGTGCTCTTGGCTGCAGAGAAGAGTTTCAAACCACGACAGTACCAGCTTCAAATATGCAAGAAGGAACCTGATGGGAGCTCCTGAAAACCCCTCTGTGCTCCCCAGGCTGGCTGCAGCCTGGTGGGGAGGCTGTGCTGAGCTGTGAGCACATGGCAATGTCACCAGGGTCACAGGGACACAGCCCAGCCACCGAATTTCACTTCAGGTTTGCTGTTGCAAACGTAAGCTGTGAATTGCTGCCTGGAAGTGTCAGGCTGTCCTCCCGTATCGATGGCATTCCGAGCTGGTATCGCCAATCCCACGCTGTAAAACATGATTAGGAGGGAGACAATAAACAGAGCAGCCATCACTGATGCCACAGAACGCATCCTGCCCTTCCAATATCAATTTTTCCATTTCCTTTTCTAATTTCTAGTAATTGAGCTCAATGAGCCTGCTTGGAGCTGATTTCTCGATCTAGTTTTCCTTACATCTATTTCTGATTTTTGGCCTCGCTCCAGCTGCTTGCTTGATGGTGCATTTTATTTCAGCTTCTTAATTTGCTGTTAGAGTTGTCAACACGGAGGGGCCCCCTTGCTGCTCTGCTCTGCTTAAGTGGAGTGGATATATTCCTTGGATTTGTTAACCCCTTGCTTGCTGCTGGTGCCATGACCCTGGCTGGTGCCACCAGGTGAGTTCAGACAGCCAGGGTGGGGCTGTGCTGCTGGAAGAGCTGGGAGAGGGAACCAGCCACAGAGGTGGGCATGAATTTACCAGGCTTTTGGGATTTTGGTGATGTCCTGGTACAACTCCCAGCTGCCCACCCTCAAAGGGGCAAAGGGAGAGGGGTTGTTCCCTCTTTCCCCATCCCCATCCAGGTAATGGTGTTTGGGAAGATACCTTTGCCTTGCAGACTGAGCTGATGCAGGGAGGTGAAACCCCCTGGCTCAGGCAGTTGGAGGAGTGCTGCAGAGCAGCTCTGCCCCAGCGCTGCTCGGAGCTGGCTCGCTGCCCGTGCAGTTCTTTCATGCTGCTTTTTGTTGATGCAACAGAAAGCATTTCCATCTTCTCTTTATCCACGGAACAGACAGGATCCAATCAGCCTTGTGATGAGGCAAAACAAAAATATGAGGCATAAAGCAGAAGCACAAATGCTTGCCTTCATGATTTCTTTCATCCCCTCAGTGGCTCAGGGTTTTATGGCTTCACAGAACTTCCCCCAGCACATTTTTCTTGCAGTACCCATTTAAATTTTCCAGGGCTTGGTTATGCAGGCAGAAAGGAGATGTTTTGCAGGTGTCCTGCTACATTTTCACTTTTCCAGAAGATCTCTTTTGACACAGCATGTTCTCCTAGGCACTGCCACGCCAGTTGAAATGTCCCAGCTGGTTTGTGTTTGCTGCTGCCTGGATGGAAAGAGCTGCTTCTGGAATGTGTGATCCCCTATGGGCTGGTTTTCTTTTGAATATTTTTTTTTTAAACTTTGGTGGCAGCCCTTTGGATTGCTGGTGTGGGGAGCTCTGGGCACTGGGGCTGTGCTGTTGCCTGTGGCTGTTTGAGACATCTTGTTCCATTGCTCATGGAAGAATTGTCACTGGGAGAATGAAGCCCATGCTTGGAGCCTGTTACTCAAATGCTGCTCTGCTGCTTTGGCTGAATCATCACCCCATGCACATAATCACTGTTTATTGTTTACCTTGCTCCCAAATTAATCAGCCACTTTGGAGAGGAGGAAGGAAGAAGCAATTGTTTAACCTTGCTGGTGGCAAAATCTCTTTGGGCTCCTTAATCCTGCAGAGTCACTTCTACATCTCGGGCAAAACAACTTCCCTTGCATTTCATCTATGGGGCTCACGGTCTGGCACACTGTTGGGATTATTCTGTGGTGGAAAATGTCTCAGTGGGCTTTGTTTTAGGTAGGAATTAGGGAAAGCAAACTTGATGTCACTGTGTTGTGTGATATAGTGAGTAATGGGGAAGAGCAACAATCTCTGCCATCATTATCTGGGTTTTGGGGACAAAAGGGATGAGCAAGAGAGATGTGGTTGTGCTTGGGGTAGGGTTCAGAGGGGGCTGTAAAACTAAAGGTACAAACCAGCCCCTCTCAGGCAAAGCTATCAGTGCCACAGCTCCTCTGGCAGCAAAGAACCCAACTGCAATTCCTTTCTGTTAATGAGCCACGAGAGGATCTCAGTGCTGCCGTGTTTTCTCCCCTCGAACACAGACATCTGCAGGAGATGTACAGCAGCCCACTTGTAGCTTGAATAAAGAGTGTTCAGTGCTTGATGGGGATGGAAAAAACCCAGTGATGGTTAATACCTTCTAGCTTTAATTCTCTGCTGGATACTTGTATTGGCAAAGGCTGTCCACCCTTCAGGCAAGTGGGTGGTGATTTGCACGGAAAGAAAGACACAAGATGATGTTGGGATGCAAAACAGAAAAAGAAATTGCCATTAATTGGAGAAAAAGATGGATTCATCCCAATCATCTTTAAGTTCTTGAGTGATGTGCCTGCATTGGAAGATTAGGAATCAGAGAGGTGTCTTCACACAGTGGAATTGCCTCAGGAGCCACCTCTGGGAATTGAGGAGGGAGAAATTTGGGAAATTGCACAAGGGCAGCTGCTGGGCTGCTCTGCCTGAGGTGTCCTTGTGCAAACCTTCTGTGGCCCTTTGTTCTTCCCTTTCCCATAGCCCTTCAAGTGAGGAAGTAAAACTCAATGTGAAAATAGGAGAGATCTGGGTGAGACAGGATCACAAACCCAGCAGAACAAATCCTTGGAAACAGTCTTGGCTCCTTCAGGTGGCTTTAGCAGTTTGCAGTGCAGCCAAGGAGCCTCCAGAGAGCTGCAGGTTTGTAGGGCTGGGGCTGATTCCATCCCTGCACTTCTCCAGCCTGGATTCCGGGATGTGAGGATGGCAGGGTGGCACGGTGCCAAGGAGCACGTGAGCCCAGCGCGGGTTTCCATTCCTTATGCAGAGCACACCAACTCCAGCTTTTACAGCCTGAGGTAAAACTTTAATAGTTGTTTGATGGTAAATTTCCATGTCAGCTGCTCTGGAATTCGGTTGCAGGCCGAGCCAGAAGCAGCATATTGCAGCGGGGGGATCCCTGGTTATGTGAGAGCCACAAATGTGACCCGGCAAGGCAGAGATCCAAGCGAGGAATGCAAAGTTTGACTGATAACTGTTGCCTCATTCCAAGATGCAAATGAAACACCAAATGTTCAAGTTCAAGCTGGGGTGGCAGCTTTTTTTTTCTCTTCCCTCTTGAAGGATCTGGCCACCCCCAGACTGGGTCTGATGCAGCTTCTTTCTTGAACATATTGAAGGCAGAATTCATCATCTTGGTAACTTTTTCCATATGGCTGTTATTCCTCCTGGAAATAGTTCTGTGTTTGGCTTCCTGTTCCCTGGTCCTCCCTTCTCATGTCTGATTTCTTCTTTTTCCTCTCTTTTTAAATTTTTTTTTTTATT